>NW_020897694.1:38271831-38297081 GCF_003984885.1 Neopelma chrysocephalum | reverse complement strand
ACCCAGATGTTGCATGCAGTGCAGCTGTGTCTGTGCAAAGCATTTCAGTGATAGAATCATGAAGCAGAAAGCTGCAGAAAGACCTGCTGCTGAAATGGGTAGGCAAGATGTAAATGCAAAGCACAGTGAATTGCAAATGATAATTCACGGTCTCTTGTTTAATAGGCAGTGGGAGTGAAATCCAGTTTCTCTCCGAAGCACAAGATGACCCTCAGAAACGAAAACCTGACATCAGAAAAGCCAAGTTACTGCTTGGCTGGGAACCTGTGGTATGTACAGATGAATTACTGTTGCTGTGTGCAAAAGCACAGAGAGGCAGATGAGGCTGAGGGAGGGCTACATGATAATGATACATTTCCCTTATCAGAATATCTGCTTAACACAATCTCCTGGACAGTTTTTTAGAAGACTGTCCCTCATCTGTTGCCCTAGCTCGCAAGCTCACAATTCAGGAATTATTTGGTAAGATTGCATGGCCTGTGCCATCCAGAAGAGCAGATTAGCATTAGCATTTGTAATAGTCTTCAGTAGGAAAAAAAACATTGTTGGGATACACATTTTAACTTTTTCACTTGTGTATTATGAAATGTTTACCTTTCTTTTATTCTTTGAAATACATGGTACATAATTACCTATGTTACCAAATCCAGAGCTAGTGGGTTTGCTGTTGTTACTGCAGTCCTCATTCCTGTCACTGATGATAAGAGTTGGTTGGTTTGGGGAGGTAAGGTCTGCCTAATCCCCAGAAAAGCTGTGACTTTCTTAACCACCTCCCCATTCTAGATAGCACAGTGGTTTGTAGCCTGTCCTAGCTTTGCAGACAAAAATCATTCCAGGATATGTGAACCTACCTAGTAAATGTAAACCTTATGGAAAAAGGTGGATCCAGACTCTTCTGAAAGGATTCACAGAGACACACAATATTAATAGACCATGCCTGAAAGCACAAGGATGGTGGCAAGGGTTGCAATCACAAAAAGTTTAAAACAGTTGACTTTTGTACTTCTAGCCTTCTGTGTTTGGCACAGGCAGTAACAAAACTTACTGTGAAGTAGCAGTACAGGGTTGGTACAGCAAGGCAAGCAGCTTTCAGCTTTTTGTGCTGCTGGTTTATATCCTCCTGTATTGGGGATGGTATCAGCAAGCATGCCAGCATATGGCTCCAGAGAAAAGTGGAGTACTTGTATTTCTGTTCGTCTCCATATTCTACACCTATATTTAAACATCACAATTTGTAGAATTCCAGTTATTTGTATAGGATTTAAGAATATCAAATGAGATACTGGATGCCAGCTTGATACCATTCTGTGAAAGAGGATCTTTAATCCTTAAAAACAGAAGGGGCTTAAATGCTGTGTGTTTGTCTCTTTCAATGTATGAGGAATTAAAAGGAGAATTATGTATGTCTGTTTTGATACTAAACAGACCAATCATAAGCATGTGTGAGATCTAAATTGTTGGGTTTTCAACTTACTATGTCAGAAAATGTATCTGCTGTTTAAAAGCTCAGATGCATCAGCAGTGTGGAGATGTAACCAGTATGTGGTGCTGTTAATACTTACATTGGCTAAGAGACTCCCTGTCTGCCTTGTGATAGCTGTATTAAGAATATACTGTTGAGAAACGAGCTGATGTGAACTTAGAGATATATGATTCTCTCTTCACTTTTGGGAACAGGTCCCATTGGAAGAAGGTTTGAATAAAGCAATTCATTACTTCCGTAAAGAACTTGAGTATCAGGCGAACAATCAGTATATTCCCAAACCAAAACCTGCAAGGATGAAAAAAGGAAGAACAAGACACAACTGAAGACTATTCATTGGACAGGAAATTCCCTGCTTGACATTTGACGGATGTAATTTTTTTCTTTTTTTTTTGAGAGACTTTGAAACAGGTATCATGAAGAACGAACTGGAATTTCATTCTGAAGCTTGCTTTAAAGAAGTGGATGTGCCTAAAAATAACAAACAAATATTCCCTTTCCCTGCAAATCTTGCCTTGCACTTTTTAAATCTGTCTTTTTATGTAAAATAGAGTAGAAGCATCTTTTAGTATCTTCAAGTTTTATATCTTGATGTGAGATCATTTTGTTGTGACTGTCCTTGACAGTTTTATTTACTGGTTTCTTTGTGAAGCTGATGATAAACACAAATGGGATGGAAAATGCCAATTTATTTATAAAATGGGTACTATAAAATATGAGATGTTCTACTATGCATAAGAAAAAAGCTAATGGTATTGTCAGGTGAGAGACACTGACATCTGCATATAGAGGAGTTTAAAAGAATTCTTTATGAGAGCTTTATGTATTCTTTAAAGGAGAGATTTTTTCAAAGGTTTAGTTTTAGTTGTACACTTGAATTTTAGATATTTTCATTGATTACCATGGATAAGGATATTTTGAATCACTACTGTGTTGTGCATACTCTGGGAATAAAGTTAATGTATTATTGGTTACAGTGGTTGAATATGCTATTTTAATAAAATATTGAAACTTCTATTTACTAGTTTCAGGGTTTCACTGTGGGCACTTCTCTGGCCTTGCACGTCTGTAGTTTTATTGTGTATTAATTATAAATTAACAGTCTGTAAATAATTTGCTCGAAGTTAGTCACTTTGTCTCTTAATAGATGTATCGTAAAGGCTGCAGGATGTCTGTTGAAATAGATTGGACAAAACCATCATGATTTATTCCACTTCCGGTAGTTGATAGTGATGCAGGAGTATAAGATTTTCTTTAAACCATGGAGTTCAACTTCAGTCTCCCTGAGGAAACACTGAGAAAGTGTTTCTATTTTAAGCAGTTACTGAATTGCCAGTAAACGCTTTCAACTTTGATAACAATGCCTGTCATCCTAACAAAAAAAAAAAAAGCCAAGCAAAAAAATTCCAATTCCCCTTATTTTTAATAGTTCTCCTTTATTTTCAGTATGTAATACTGAATATCCAGGAGGGGAGATTGGCAGAGTTTTTAAAAGGTATCTTGGCTTAGTGCCACTCAAAATTGAAAATCCTAAATCTCATCAAGCAAAGTGACTTGACTTTATCTCATTAAAGCTTAATGGTTTTATTAACTTTTGAGTATCTTTAGGTTGGTGGTCAAAGTGGGAGTTGACTTGTAGTGATGAGGTTATGCCCAGACCCAGGGAAGACTCTGAGAGCAGTGTGGCTTTAGGCCCCTTTGTCTGAGTGTGCCATCCACCAGAGCCTCGTGCTGCTTGCAAGGATTGGAGGCCCATCCAATCTGTCTGGTAAAGTTCCCAGTGACTCCAACAATGTTGGGGCTGCTGTGTTCATTGGTGTGCCCTGCCTAGAGTGGGGCTGCAGGGATGCTTTTAAAACAAAATGGGTTTTTCCTTGCTCACAAGCGCATGTTTTCATCCATTGGAAATATGCCATACAACTAAGATGGGGAGCCAGGGTGCATTTTCCTGTCTTGCCTCAGAGGTGGAATTTAGGTAATATGCATTGCCTTCATCTTTTCACAGCTGAGCAGCTTGAGATGTGCTTTTTTGTTTGAAACCTTTTTCTTGATCTGGACATTTATTCCATATTAAATTGCCTGCAAAGTACACCATGGTGTGTGTGCTCCAGATGTGTCTAACTTGTCATTACTGATACACTCACAAAGCACAGCCTCTCCTTATACTCAAAGCCATAGCTGGACATATGTGAAAGTAGTACCCACTTTAATAGTTCTGTGGAGAGAACTGTTAATCAGTTCCCAGCATGGTGGGTTTAACCCTTAAACTCTAGATTGTATCTGGGGGAAGATGTTTCTCTCCTCATATGAATTGTGCCATTGGATGCCAGAGCATCTATGAACAGGTAGGACATAAGGGTGCAACCCTGGTTCAGCTTTTAGAACAGTCATGGAGAGTAAGTGGGAGCTGTGGGTACCAACTGTTTCTTTCAGGGCTGTTTTTCATTTAATCCAGTGACTTCACTACAAAATATGTAAACTTGTACAGGCACAAGCATGCTTCTGGAGACTAGCACAAAATGCATTTTTAAAAAAAAAATCCCCTGGGAAGTCTGAAGCTTTAGATACAACAGAGAAGGATTTAAAAGCTGTTTAGGTTACTTCACAGCTCCTTCATAAAAGGAACAAATTCAAGAGAGGGCAAATGGCTGGTACCAGTACAACCCATCTGTGTGTGTGTCACATGCTTCCCACTGGGCCTGAGTGACAAGACTGTGGTTTTGCTACTTTCCTTGTACTGTTTCTAGTTTTTGTTTCAGAGGTTCCAGGTTCAGCTCCTATATTCTTTTGAAATAGTATCCTCCAGAAACAGCAGCTGAGGCAGCTGTTGTCCTTAGGTTTTGAAGCCAGTGACTGGCCTTCTAGCTGATTTAAAAGGCATGAATCATTTTAAAACAGTCTGATGGTGCTTTTGACTGAAAGTCAGGGGTAATTTGAAGTTTTGTTGGTGCTCTCTGCTCCCATCTGGGATTACACATCTAGCTAGGAGAAAGAGGCATCAAGTTTGCTGGGAAGCACAGGTAAGAAACAGCTGCTGCCTCTCCAGAAGAACCATTTTTGATGGAAGGCAGTAAGAATACAGCACTGAAAGCTTGGAAATACAGGACTTGGGAACAAATGAAGCTGAGATGTGGGGGTTTTTTCCAGAAAATTTGAGAATTGGAATTTTCTGCTGTCATCTGGTCAGGCACACAAGGTAAAACTAACATGACCAAACTGAGATGCCTATTTAGTCACAGTGATCTGTATAAATGGGCAACTCAGCTGCTGTTAGATGGAAGTCCTCCACTCTCAGTAGGAAATACACAATGTGGCAGAGTGAACTGGCCAGCTTGGTGCTGGTGAGTGAGATCAGCCTTCTAGAATGGGAGGTGTGCAAGGCACCTACTGCTGTGGATTCCTTGAACCTCACAAGAAGGACCATTCTTGCTGCTGAAAGTTATTAAAGCATGAGATCCACAGTTGGATTTTATTTTTTTTCAAGCATTATGTCCTTCTCCGTTATGTAGGCTGCTCAGGAGCATTGTCAGCCACATTGCTAGTCTACAGGCAAGCTACAGTGGGGCTTGCAGACATAATTTATTTTAAGTAGTTCTATGAATGTATAATCTAGAGAAGCCTTACGCCTATTTTTAGGTTAGATATTTTTGCTATATGGGGAAATAATGATCTGACAGTTTCCCTGTGTACAAGGTGTCTGCAGCTTCTCTTAACCTATGTAGACGCCAGTGGGTTTAGTAGCCAGTGAGTTCACTGCCCTCTGGACATCTATGAATGTGTCTTAATCATCTGTTTTTTCAAGAAATTTTTAAAAATGTAATATATTTGAAAAAACTTGCACTTCTCAGGGTTTGAATTGAGTTTCAAAGTTGAAAGAGGCATAATTGCCTTAGAGAACAGGCTACAGGGAGCAAAGTGGGGCTTCAAGTAGTTTGATGCATTTAGCTAGTCCACAGCCTTATTAGTATTGAGTTTAATGCTACCTGAGGCTAAGAAGTCCTTGAAGGTTGTTAGGGGCTGATCAGAGGCCACCTGTCCTCAGGAATAAGATGCTTTGTTAGCAGCAAGGGAACTGTGTGCTCAATCCTGCTAGCCCTAACCACCATACATCCCTTCCCTGAAATTGCTGGGAACATAGCTGCCACAAATCCATAGTTGCTCTGTTATGAATGTTTCCCTGTACTGGGATCTCAAGTGGCAGGAAAAGGGAATGCCTCCTTTGCGACCCTGACTCCCTAGAGCTACCAGGAAGAGCAGCAATAGCTCTGAAGCAAAGCAAGAGTCCTTCTGTATGGCAGGAGGTTCCTGAATGCAATTCTATATCAACAGGGAGGTTTTGCTGAAAAAACAATTCATATTTCTTGCAAAAAAATCAGATTCTGGTTCTCTTTTCCCAGTCCCTTTCCTTGTCTCACTTGCCTGTTTGATAATAGCAAAGTGGCAACTTTTTGTCCACCTTGGTGTGTTGCCATTTACAGCCTGAAACGAGCACAGCTTGGTCATTCTTGCTGTGTTTTCCCTAGATTCTGACACGCTCTTCAGCAAGGACAGGGATCCTCTGAATGCCTTGCTTCATGCCATGGCTGAAGCAGCTGGAAGGTCCAAAGCATGGAGCCACAGGGAACAGTGGCCTTTACGTGCTGTCAAAGCCAAGCACAGCAATCTGGGCTCTGTCCACCCCACTGTAGAGAATGCTGTTTTGATCAAGGAAAGCTGCATCTTTCACCCAGGGAACAGTCGTGGGATAGAAGTGCCCAATCCCCCATTCTCAAAATGTTCGTGTTACAAATAACTTAAGGGGAATAAAGGCCTGTCCACCCCTCAAAAAAAAGAAAAAAAATATTTAAGGTTACTGCTGAGGACACTGGATTTGGAGAGAAAGATCTTGGTCTAGACTTAGGGGGGGTGTGTGAGAGTGGCTGTGGGAACACAGCAGTAATATTTCCTTGCTTTGGCAGAAGGGTTTCCTGGCAGGTACTGCCAGCAAAGGAGGCGGGACTACCCTGTCAGACTGACCGATGGATTTGCCCGGCTGACACCCACAAACTGGGGGCATCAGCAGCATTGGATCTTGAAATATGAAGTGCTGGAGTATGGCCAAGCTGTTCCTGTTCTGTGGGGAGCCACAATGAACAATTGCTGCTCTTCTGTCTTGGTGGAGAGAGGTTACATGATGTCAGTGCTGGGATGGCTGGGAGTGGTGATGAGGTGAAGTGCTCTGTGCTGTCTGCACAGCAGAATGGAAAGGCTGGGAGGGGAAGCACAGTTTTTGTCTGGTTTGGGATAGTCAAAGAAAATTAACTTTGAAGCGCTCCATGCATATCTGATGAATTTTGTTTTCCTCAATAGTCTTCCTCCTTTGGCCCAAACCTGTGATGGCTCATGCTTGTTTGCTTTCTTGTCATTGCAACTGCTGCACTTCAAGCCAGGTGCACCCGTCTGCAGGAAGGAAGGGTGCCCTCTCCTCAGAGCTTGCCTGTGGTGGGTGACCCCAGCCAGCAACGAAGTACACTTACAGCCCCTGCCCCAGTGGGACACAGGAGAGAATTAGAAAATCAGAAATGAGTAAACTTGAGGGTTGAGGTAAGAGCAGTTTAATGAGTGAAGCAAAGAAGAAAAATACGCAAGTGATGCAAAGGCTACTCACCATCTCCCCTAAGCAAGACTATTGCTCATCCTGTCCCTTAGCAGCAGCTACCTTGGAAGGAAAAACCCCTACCCCTTATTCTTCTTCCTAGCTTTTAGTGTTGAGCAAGTCGTTCTATCAGGCGGAATTGGCCAGTTTGGATCAGCTGTCCCACTCACACCCCCTCCCAACCTCTCACCCACCCCCAGCTTGCCTGCTACGGGACAGCGTGGGAGATGGGCAGTCCTGAGGCTGTGCAAGTGCTGTTCAACCACAGCAAGAACATTGGTGTTCTGCCTACACTGGTTTAGTCACAAATCTAAATCATGGCGTCATACATGTTGTTATGGAGAAAGTTAACTCTGTCCCAGTCCTTAACCATACAACACAACATAATGGTAATGATTTTCTTTTTCTTTTTTTTCTTAGAGAATTCAGAAGACAGAGATCATAGACTTGGTTGTGAGCCTGCAAGGCACAGAAAACTGCTAGACTGAGTCAGCCTGCAGGAATCGACACAACTTACAAAGGCCTAGGGAGGGATGATCTTAATTTTCAGCACTTTTTAAATTCTTCCTTATTCAGCAGGTCTGAATTCCCAGTTGTTATAACTTCTGGGAAATGATGAAAATTACCAGCATGCTTCAAACGTTGCCAAATTCAGTGCACTTTTTTTGTAGGATGCAAACTGGAAGTATTCTTCTAGGAATAGGTGTATTCCAACTGTGCAAAAGAGTCTGTGCTTGACTCAGAATGGGATCATTCCATATTTGGAATAAAGGCTCTTCTACCAAAGAAACGCACCAGTTTAAACCAATTAAGCTGGCAAGGATGCTAAGAGCAAGCCTAGGGAAAGCTCAGGGTTTGGAGCATGTTAGGCTAGTGTGTATCTGTGCATGCAGAGAAGTGACTAATATGTTTGTTCCGTTTGACTCCTTCAGCAAAGAGCTATCTCCCTGGAAGTGTTCCTGGAAGGAGCTGGATAGTGCTGGGCTGCCTCTCCTAGATGCCAGTCCATCACATAATGAGGGCTTTAAGTGAAAGATTAGGAAATACACTCAGAGTTAAGAAAGAAGTGAAGTGTAAAGAATGGTGTTGCCATGATCCATGCTTTGGAAATTTCTTGTAAGCTTTAGATGACAGACAGCTAAAGCATCCATGCTGTCTTCTCTAACTGCTATGGTTGGAGGAAACCATTTCATCTCTCTTTATCCTGATTCTTCAGAAGCAGCCAGCCTTCCTGACCTGCCCCTTCCCAGTCCTCTACATTTGTCAAGCACCAGCAGGGCCTTCCCCTGCCAAGCTCCTCCTGAAGCCCTGACAGCCAAAATCTCCCTCCTAGGCTTCCATTTCCATAAGTGCTTTTCTACAATATTGGCTGACATTGCTGTGGTACAAAAGTTGGTTGTATTTCAGGGTTCTTAAGATACATGATGCCACTAACAACCCTCCCATTGACAGATGCCTAGTCTCTGATATACTTTGATGCTCAGACTAATGCGCATACATTCCAGTTTGAATTGGGGATAGAGGGAACCTCACAGTAGGAAATTATGTCAGGGGACTGTGTTGGATGCTGTCTGATACTAACTTCATTTTAAACAGCTTAGCTTGTTGTTTTGAGCTCAGCTGAAAGCTTGACGCTAAGTGGAATGGACAAAAAGGGGAATATTCACCAAAGATAACCTTTGGGTTATCATGCCTGGGAGGGGTTGGGGCCACTCAGGTTAGATGCTCTGCATCTCAGCAATTATTTCTGAAGTCAGGTTCATGCTTCGAGCCCATTCCCTGGAGACTCTTTTCACAAGCTTTGTAGGGAGGCGAGTTCCTCTGCACTGAATTTAGCTTTTGTGAATATCTGTCCTTGACCCAGTAGGAGCTGTAGAAGTGCCATGTCATACAGGCTGTGTGCAGTAGGTATGGAAACAACAGGGAAGGCAACAAGGCAACACTTGAATTGAAAGGAATTTTTTTTTCCCACAAGAATAATTGGATTTATTTGTTGATAAAAATCAACAAGGCACACCTTAAGTATACTGGCTTATATTATATATTCTATATGCCAAAGAAGATGATATAATGTAATTTTGCAACTGATTGTAGGAAAGCAAATGAAAGTGCCCTTTAAAAAGAAATCTGTAGTAATACAGTTGGAATTAAACTTGCTGTTACGAACTCTACTGAATAATGGCAACCTGCTTATTTTATCAAAAAAGCTTTATTTCTAAAACACTTTATATATAGTGTACTACTAAGTAATGGTAGTTAAAGTCATGTTGCTTTCATCAAAGTCTGGCAGTTCCTTTACTCTTGCTGTTTGACATGAATACAAAGAAAGCGGGGTCATTCTGACTGAGGGAGGACTCACTTTTGCCCAGTGCAGCCCTACAGGCACCAGCTATAGTAGGATAAATGACTTTAGTAATCGTCATAGTTGACGCCTGCTCCATGCCTGAAGCTGTGTGGATCTCGTGGGCCAATTGGAGAATCTTCATCGTAGTGGTGCTGGTAGTACCCACCATAATATTCATTACGAGCACGCCCTAAGTTTGTCCAGTAGGAGATGTCATCTTCAAATTTCTGCCGAAAATAAAAAAAAAAAGGGGGGGGGGGGAGGACACATTTGCTTACCAGCCTGAAACTTTACAACAGTGAGATGAAACAGAAGTGGTGCAAGAGCCTCTTTCAAAAATTAGGATCCTTCACAGATTTGTTGTAAATTAAATCTTTAGATCTAAGAGGTTTTGAGACCTTTTGCCTTCTCTATGGGATTATCAGGATCCTAAGTGCAGGAATTGTCCCTCCCCAACCCCACCTGGCACCACCCCTACACCCTCTGCCCACTCTAAAGTGCTGAAAGTGAGAATGGTGCACTAAGCACCTTTAAAATCTCTATTACCTTGTCAATGGTGGACTGTAAAACCATTTTAATGTTTGGCACTTAAAAATCTAAAGGTTTAGTTGTCTATTGTCCCGTGCCTTTAGTTGTTATGTCCGTGACTGGGGTGCAACTGGCTTTGGCTTTCTGTCTATGATTTCTCACTCCCACCTTGCATGGGTAAAAATGAAGGTACAGTGCAGCCTTCTAGCTATGGAAATGCAATAAGCAGTTCAATTCTGCTCAAAACAGCAGAGGAAAAACAGTGTGCAAGGATATCAAATACTTGCCAAGCCAAAGCCTTTCCATCTGAATGACTCTTTGGAAATATTTTTTGGCTTAGATTTGAAAAAAAAAATTTTGCAAAATACACAATGGCTAAGTATGACCCAAGTCCTTTGCTGGAACAAACAGTTATTTCATTGTTAAAACTGTGTCTTAATACTCAAGGAAACCTACTAAGTGGATTCATTGTATCCCTCAACAGGCCTCATTTCAGTTTTTGAAATACACACAGGAACTCAGAGGAGAATTCACTTTTTCTGCATGGCTTGTCTTTACTACTTTTGGTATTTGCCCCCAGTCTTAAGTTTCTGATGTATAAAACACTTTTCCTATTTTTTCTATTCCTATTGATGAATAGCCGTGCTGTTAAAAATATCCACATAATGTCCAGGAGAATTAAAAAAAAAGTACCCTTCATTATTTCAGCTCAAGCAAAGGATTATTTTTCTAATTGTTGCAGCTTTGAAAATGAGTGCATTCATCTTCTAAGCAATCCACATAGCATGAAGGTCTAAAATGTACTCCAGCTTGCCTGTTCCAATGCAATCTTATTAAACATATTCATGCAGCTGACAGAAGCCAAGAATTCAACATCTATAACTATTTTTATCCCTTATTAAAAGTAGAAATGATGCTACATGTTGGACTGCAACCAAATGCACTTTTTTTTGCCCTATTTCAGCATCTATTTAGTAGAGCTTTGTGCAGAGCTTGATTCCACTCCAGTGTTTTTACAAATTAACTGCTTTTAAAAAATGCATCCTTCTCTTTTGAATATTATCAAATGGTTTTCCTTTCACATTTAGAGTCAAGGCACAGCTGCTGGTGTTAGTGATGTTTAGGAGCTGCCCACACCAAGGAGGCACATCTGTGCATTAGGTACATGATGTCAGTGCGATTTCATCGTGGAATGCCAATCATAACCAGTTTGGTGTGGATTTCTGAGCGTGTTTAAAAGCAAGCTGATTTGGTTGAGGCTGACAAATTAATTTCCTGAAATACGATTGATTGCATTGAGTCTGGCCATTTATTTCTCATAGCAAACTTTTTTCGTATGTCCAATTGCAATTTGTTAAGCTTACCTTTGATAGCAGGCAGGAACTCCACCAAAAATCTTTTTCTACTAATAGCATTTTGCAGAAATCTTTAACAAGTAAGAGAGCTAATATTTCTGTGTGACATTTGCTACTTTAAAAGAAGAAATCTCAGTCTCTGTGGACAGAAGCAGGGCAGCTTCTCCCTGGGAACCCTGGGGCTGTGCATCCTCACTCACCACTGCTCAGTCTGAACCCCTCCCAAGCCTTATAGAATCACAGAAAAGCTTGGCTTGGAAGGGACGTTAAAGATCATCTAGTTCCAACCCCCCTGCCGTGGACAGGGACACCTACTACACCAGATTGCTCAAAGTCCCATCCAACCTGGCCTTAAACACTTAGAGGGATAGGGCAGCCACCACTTCTCTGGGCAACCTGCTTTGTGCCTCACCACAAGTAACTAAATAATTGTGAGTAAATAATTTCTTCCAAATATCTAATCTAAATCTCTTCTTTTTTAGTTTAAAATCATTCCTCCTTGTCCAATCACTATCTGCTCTTCCTCTTTTTTATAAGCTCCCTGTAAGTACTGAAAGGCTGCAATAAGGTTTCCCAGAGCCTTCTTTTCTTCACACTGCTCTCCATTTCATTTACTCACCGCCTCATCAAATCCCAGGTACAGGAACTGCTGGTACCACTGCTGTACATCAGGCTGGCTTCTGTCCCACAGCTGGCGCCTCTGGCGTCTCAGGCTGCTCAGGAACTCCTTGGCTGCCGTTTCCTTCACTGACACCTCAGGCTTTGCAGCAACAGGGGCTGAAATTAATACCCCCCACAAAAGGCATGCCAGGAAATATTTGGTCAGCCTGAAGTGTACTGCTTGCAGCAGGTAAGAAAATGCTTCTCACATCATGCCATCACCTTTGTGCTTGCCAGTGCTATGACTGTAGCAGAGTACAGTAATAAACCCAGGAATCACTGATGTAATAGGATTTCTCAGCTACCCTCATTCTCCTGGATTTTCGAAAAGCTGTTCTGAGCTCAGACAGCAGCTTAGTGAGGAATTTAAATGTATACATCCAAAGAGCACATACACAATGTGTTTGTGCTTTGAGGAGAGAACAGAAGACTGGCCTCTCTGTGCTGCAGTTGCAGAAATTGGAACGAAGCCTCAGGAAGCTGGAGAAACACTGCTAACTTCTCAGGGTGAAGAGAGGCACACATGAAAAGAGAGATTTTTAAATCTGTTGTATAAGAAAGTAGCTTTGAAATAATGAGTGCTACTAAATGCCCCGTATGCCTGAAAATGAAAGCCCATTAGGCTTTCATAGCACATTGCGTGGTGGGTGCATGGGAATGTCCTCAACCTGTCAGACCCAGATGTGACTGTCTGGCTTGCTCCATGCTTAAGAGTCAGGCAATCTGCTGTGGCTGCTAGAGGAATTTATGTACCTCCAAAAGGTATGGATGTGAGGACTACAACAGGGCAAGAAGAAATGGTCTCAAGTAATGCAAGGTTCATACAGGATGTTAGGAAAAATTCCTTCACTGAATGGGTGGTCAGACATTGGAACAAGCTGCCCAGGGAAGTGGTGGAATCACCATCCCTGGAAGTGTTCAAAAAACACGTAGATGTAGCACTTGGGGACATGGTTTAGTAGTGAACGTGACTGTGCTGGGTAAATGGTTGGACTCAATCTTACAGTTCTTTTCCAGCCTTAGCAATTCTATGATTCTACGACTGGCCAGCCCCCAGCCACACACAGAAATGATAAAACCTGGTATTGATCTGCCTGTGAAACAAGAAACACTTGGAGGAGTAGGAGAAATGTCTTGGCTTCAGAGTGTTCATTGGAATGAGGGAGAAATCAGGAACATGGCTGTGGATGGGGATTTTTGGAGGTTGCAAGGGAAGAGACTGGGGCAGGCAGGGAGGGAAGTCAAGGGGAGATGTGGAAACGCTTGAAGTAGGAGCTGGTCAGACTGTTAGGGAGACAAAGGACTGCAGTGAGCAGGCGATTCAAGAGATAGAAGTGATAGATGAGTTGTTGCAGGAAGAGTGGGAAACAGTAGGCTGTCCTGCAATGATGAGCTGGAAACTGGCAACTCAGGGTGAGCTGGGTGTTATTACTGGGAAGAGGGACAGCTGAGCAAATGTCCCATGAATAAGCCTCGCACAAGAGACACTGCCAGCAAGGGAAACAGTACTGTGCACTTGGCCTGCTCACTTTAGAAACCAACCAGAAAAGGGGAGCGAGGCTAGAGTCAGAGGGGCTACATGTTCCCTCCTTCAAGGCTTTGCAGTTCTTCCTGGTCTAAGCTATGTTGTCTGTGTGCTCCAAAAGCCTCCCCCTTTGGTGGTCCCTCTCCCCAGGGGAACTGAACAAACAAGTGGCCTGTTGCTGGGGTGCAGGGAGGGCGTGGGTTGCTCCTGTCTGCACGCAAACACTGCAGAATGGTGACATAGAGAACCCGCACACAAGGAGAACAGATGTGGATGGGATACATATTTTAGGGCAGGTAAGAGATGTTGGGTGATGCCAGAAAAAAACCAGTGAGAAATCAGGCAGGCTTGCAGAAAGTGGGAGTCCCCTCTGTGGCGGTATAAATATTTTGGTTCAGCGATAGAGCAGACTGAGGGGAGGTGATCAAAACTTCTGGGATATTTCATCTGCTGCTTGTTCCCAGTTGGCATGATTTCCACATCCTTCCCTCAACCAGCAAGCCATTCTGCGTGTCTGACTGCTGGGCCCATCATCTCTCCTGTAAGAAAGCAGTCTTCCAAAAAGGAAGCACATGTGGGGCCAAGATGACAAAAAGAACAAGTCAAGGCATCATAAGCAAGCCAGGTTTGCACATTTTCTTCTCTGTGCCTGAGCCAGCAGAATTTCCATGCATTATAATTCCTCAGAAAAGCTTGTGACTTCCCAGAATGAACCAGATAAATGCCACATCTGCCACGCATACACTGGAAAAGGTAGGTGCTACGCACTGCACAGAGGAAAAGGCAGTGTGCTGCCTGAGGTTGGGAACCCCGGTTTTCGGAGTGGGCTGTGGTAAGCAGAGCCTGCAGCCTTGCCCATACCAGGTCCCAAACAGGCATGCAGGCACAGGCTCTGTCCGAGCAGGAGGTTTTGGTGTGGTACGTAGCAAAAGTGGCCGTGTGTTGGTAGCCTGCTGCTCATCTGCTCTCCTTGGGATGGAGGTACAGGGACACCACAGCAGCAGCCTCAACTGACAGCAACCGACTCAAAGGAAAAATAAAGGAAAGCATTTTGCTGCTTCCTTACTTACCTTCTCGTTTCTGAAGCATAAGTTTAAGCTTATTTCCCCTTGAAACATCTAGACAAATAAAAATAAAGCACATGCATTTATTGAGAAGGAAATAACAACATAAAGATTATTTCTCAAAAAATACCATAAGTCTTTTTGCCATAGCTCCAGGTCAACAGGCAAAAGAGATAAGTTTCTCCCAGTGCTTCTCTTTACTCCCTTTTCCACATTTGAGCGCGACCTGCACTGCAGGGAAGCTTCTGACACTCCAGCATCCCCTCCCCAGCTATTCTTGGCAACAGAACCCTGATACTGGCCTTCTTCACCAAGTAAATTATATTTTTCATCAGAATACCACAGCTGGTGCCAGTACCAGCATCCGAGGCAGCACGAAACCCTGGTCACTGGCTGAGGGCCATGCTAACTGCTCCAAAATTGTCTGGCAGCCTGGCAGTCTGCCCGAAAGTACATCGAAGCAGTCATCCTGCTGATCCCCAAGGCATTAGCCCACGGTCCGGCAGCGCAACAGGAGACCTGCAAGGAGACCTGGCTGCTCCGAAATGCTTTAGTTCACTGGCAAACAAGCACCTTTTTAAAAAGATGCCCAACTTGCACAAGTTTTGGAGCGTCCGAAGGTGCTAACCAACGCGGAATGCCAGGAAAAGGCTTTTTCCCGCTCCCCAGGACGCGCCGGGTTATACTTTCCCTCTGTCCCTTATCCCGCACGCCGCGCTCACTCACCGGGGGCCGCGCAGAGCAGCGGGAGCAGGAGGAGGAGGAGGAGGAGCAGGGACGCCCCGGGCAGGGCCCCGCGGGGGCGCGGCGGCGGCATCGCGGCGAGGGCGGCGAGGCGAGGAGACCCACCTGTGCGGGAGGACACGGAGAGGATGGAGATAGAGGCAGGGGCGGAGGAGCCGGAGCGGAGGGAAGAGGCCCGACGCCACGAGGAGGGGCGGGGAGGCGGCAGTGCCGGGGAGGGGTGGGCGGGTCCAGAGGGAGCGCTCCCGGCCTCGACAGCTCCCCGGCGTCGGGTGGGGTTCCGCGGACTTCCGTGGGATTGTGCACCCTGCGCTTGGAGGTGCAGTGAGATTCGTTTGGGCAGGACCAGGCACCCACCCGTGTGCTCGGCCACTTGCCAGCAGCGCCTTTTTTTGGTGTTACACGTAATCAATCCAGTGAGAATGGAAAAGACCTGTCAGCGGTTCATGCTGGCTTTTCTGACAGGGGAGTTAAAAAAAAATAGCTGTAACCTGTCCTTTCACATTGCTCTCTCTATAAACCCAGTTTGTCTGTTCCTTGTAAAAGCAGATGGAAATGGAGAGATTGTCCTGGTGGAAAAACTAGTCAGAATCCACCAAAGGTGACTTAGTTCAGGATTTTTTCCCTCTCTCTTCCTCCCATCACCCAAGCCCATAGAAAACCGCAATGCATTTCAACTGATTAGCTTTAAAAAATAATTTCAATTTCTTTTTCTGCATATAGACAGTTTTAGCTTATTGTAAGAACTCAGGGACCAAAAGCAAAGTCACAAACTAAAAGCCCTTGCTCAAGACGTTCATAGCTGTACTGATGCCTAAACTTACTCTCTCTTTTCCTAATTAAGACTTAACCTTCCCTCAGTGAATTAATCTTTCAGTTCCTTCCCTTGCAGATGCCAGACACACCCCAGATGAATTCCTAGTGAATTCCTTACCCATCCTCAGACACAAACCTCTCTCTTCCCTCACAGCAGAGACCCACAACACCCAGGAGACCGTTATGAGCATCTCACCTCCTGCTGAACCCACACCAGAGTAGAATAAGACAGAGCTGGGCTCTCTCTGTAAACTACTTGTGAGAAATCTGGCAACTGCTGAGGCACAAGGATCAGTTCCAGATCAGCTGCAGTTGAATACACACACACACACACACAGTCTGCACACTGTATATGGTGTAATTGTATATAAATATTATATTGAATATGTATGTGTGCATATATACAGATACAGGAGTGCACACTGAGGGAGCTGTGCAGTGGTGTGGCAACTCCCTGTGATGAGATGTGTAACCTGTCAGTGCTATTCAGATACAGCTAATTGTGAGGGTGGGACCAGACCCCATGACTAGCTTTATCACTCACCATAAAATGCAGAAGAATCACCAGCATGGGCTGGTCCCTCAGCAGTGCCCCAGCCTCAGCCTGAATGCTACTTCATGCAACCGCTCCTGTTTGCCCAATGGATCTTTCCCCTTGAGAAAAAATTATTTGGACCTGCACTCAAAGCTTTCCCCTTGCTGCCCTTCATTCCCCAGCACACTTGAGCTAATGCTCAAACCTCTGCTCATCTTTCATATAAGGACTTTTTAGAAGGGCATGTAGTGACAGGACAAGGGGAACGGCTTCAGACTGAGAGTAGATTTAGATTAGATATTAGGAAGAAATTTTTTACTGTGAGGGTGGTGAGACACTGGAACAGATTTCCTGGAGAAGTTGTGGATGTCCCATCCCTGGAAGGCCAGGTTGGATGGGGCTCCGAGCAACCTGGTCTAGCAGAAGGTGTCCCTGCCCATGGCAGGGAACAAGATCCTCTTTAATGTTGCTTCCAACCCAATTCTATGGATGCTGTGATTCTGTGATCCCAGTTGAAGTGGCAGCAGCAACATCTTGAAAAAGCCATGCAGTTGCTCCAGCCAAAGTGCCTCTTGCTCTCTGCAGGAGCCACATCTTTCCGTGGAGGCAAAGCAGGAGGTAGCAGCACCTTCCAGATCCCTGTGATGGAAGCACTCCCGTAGGAAGCTGAGGTCCTGGCTCAACTCCCACACAACTGTGAATCAAAATGTGTTTGTCTTTTCTGTCATTGCTTCTGAGTGATTTTTCCCTATAGCCCCATGCTTCAAGTGTCAGCAGACAACACCATGTGTTGGAGCAAGCGTCTCTTCTTCTGAATCAGTGCGCCCCTTCATCAGCTTAACGTTGTCAGCCTGTTTGCAAAAACCACCTGAGGTTTTTGGATAGTTATTTGCAGAATATAGCTGGAAGGGACAGAAGCGAAGCACATATGCAAGGCTACATGTAAAAGCTATGATGGAGATAATTTATAAAACCAGGGCAATAATTCATGAATATTCATGGTTTACTGCTATACTGGTAATGGCAAAGGGTGTTTTGTTCATCTGGGTGGTTTATAACAAGCCTTGTGTGGGAGCTGGGTCTGTGCAGAACTTCAGGTTCTTTTTGCCTCTGGGCCAATGGAATACAAAGCACAGAATCTCCTCTGGATACGAAATATATCACTCAAGAAACTGCTGGGATGAAATGCAATCTGGTGAAACCCAGAGAATAGATTGACTCAAGTACAAGGTTATTGTAGAAAATCATTGCTCTAGTGATGGAAGAAGTGATTGACAGAAAGCTATAATGCTCAGGTTTAAACTGAGTGCAGTGTCTCCCCAGAAGAGGTCACTTTCTCAGTTCAAGGGACAGAAGTTTTTGACATAAAGTAAAGAAGCTGTGTAAAAATATAACACCACTTCTTTTCAAAGGCAGGGGTGAAAGGTGACTGGTGTTTTCCCAGTAGCAATCTTTATTTCTTTTCGGGTTGTTTTTAGGACTAAGGCACTGTTGCGCTGGCATTGTAGTAAGACATATTTTTTCTGCTGAGCTTGCAGCTACTGCATTGTCATTTGAACTATTTACCCCCAAGTGAATATCCAATTGACATACCTGTGGTACCCCTTTCTGCTATTTGCCATGAAAAAGCACAGTTGCTCTGTGTGCAACTCGGATAATTCAGTGTTTTCCTGGGATCTCTCCATCAGCAGTGACATTGCTTTCTTTAAAACATGGATGAGTTTAAGGCTTGTCTTAGGGCTTGGTTTGCCTCCACTGGCATGCCAGTGCTTAAAGCTGTCTGCCAGGATGGTTGGGCAGCATTCCCAAGGGCACCAGGTGAGCAAGTCTGCACTAATGATGTCATTCAGCTAAATGTCTTTCATCACCACTGGTGACAATAGTAGGCTCTTGGTGCTGAAATTTTATTGAAAGATGTTAATTCATGCTGTCAACAAAACTGTTCCCCAGATAGCTCTGGAATGAGGAGCAGTGAGCAGGGCCCCTTCACACACAGTGTAAACTCCGTCAAGCCTGATAGCATAATGGAGACCATGAATGGGAGGGATGCCTGTGGCAGGATAGCAGGTTGCTGGAGCTGGCAGGTTCATCACATTCCCAGCATGGAACTAGACTGAGGACTATGGTCTTGCAAGCCTGAGGCAAAAATTTGGGAGCAATCCAACAGAAACCACTCTGAGCCTGACCTTGAGAAACTACAGGCAGGAGCAAGGCAAAGAGATACCTGAGTCTGCTGCTGGCCAGCTTTTTCTTTGGAGCCTGCAGAACTTCATGTATAATTTTTGGGATAAGTAAAGAAGACTCTAGCTGGTTTGTTAAATAGTTCTGCAACTTACTGCGTGTTTGGTGACTGCTTGGGCTACCCCATTTCATCTATGTGATCTCTGAGTTTATGTACAGTGGTTTTAAGCCCAGCAGCTTCTGCAGGTACCTAAAGTGATGTGGGTATGTGTGGCTGTTTAACTGGGAGGGGGAGGGAAAGAAAGAGGAAATCTCTGCCTCAAAGCATCCCAAATTTTTAAGTGTTTAATTTTATTATTATTATTATTTTTACTATTATTATTATTGTACATTTTGCCTAAAATTTAGTACAAAAAGATTCCTCTGTTTTTGCATCTCATCACAATAGCTGTTGAGAGAACTGTGTTTTATTCATTAAAATGTAAGAGATAGTATCAGTAATGGATATTCAAGGATACTCAGTAATTCCAAACACAAAAAAATGCATTAAGAATATTGATCTTGGTTTATTTCCTTTTTCCTTTATTAGGCTTCATGTTTTCAAGCATTTCAACATAATAACGGTCTTAAATATGTTTTAGATTAAATGCTGATATAATCACAGGACTTCGAAATCTGGGTTTCCAAGAACCACCCTCATGACTTAGTAGGCAAATAGATAAGTTGGAAATTGTCCAGGGATTGCAGAGATGACACTTCATCTTTTGCAGAGAAGCACCATGTAGATTTTAACAATCCATTAAAATTATCCATTTGATCAAGAACATGGCAGCATTGAACAGCACTCCTAACACCCAGAAAGTGATTACTTTCTGCTAATGGGGTTTTTACAAAATCTCCCAACCATATTGGCCTGGTCTCTAGCCTTAGGATAGAGGCACTTGGCACTCCAGATTGTTTTATGCAGCCTGTTCCAAGAAAACTGCATGAGTTTTTTTTCTTCCAAACAGAAGGAAGAATATTTAAATCATCAGTCAGTTCTTTCCAAAACATTTTGAGTTTCATACTATTTCTTCCACTGCTCTAGACATGTCCTGACAGTGTCCCAGGTCCCAGGGCAAACACTTTTTTTTCTTTAGGCAAAGTTTATTCGAGAGACTCATTGACTCAAGGTTTGAGACACATTTCTGCCATTGCATCTCAACTGGTTGCACCATCACTTTGGTCCATGTTAGCAATAAATATTAGAACTTGTATTTTCCGTAGAAAATAGCGTAAAATGAAGTTGTTTGGGTTCTTTTTCTCCCCTGTGCTTGGCTACTGCTGATATTTTTTGCAGCATCTGTCTGAGCCTGTCAAATAAGAAATAGTGTCTGTTCGTTTGTCCGTCCTCCTCCTTTCATAGTGTTTTGCTCTCCTCGCTGCAGAATTAACCTTATTACTCTGGTAATAAGCACAGTGAGAAGCAGATTAGTTTGGCAATGTTGTCTGATCATGGCTGCTTCCTTTCCACAGAGGGATAAAAACATTCTCTCTCTAAGAAATCCTTCTCCTTTTTCTCTTCCACTGCCTCCAGTATCCTTTTAGGATAAATCTGGAAGTATATAGCAAGTCCGCTATATTTTGCTATATAACTGTCAGATTTAACAGGAAGGGAGATGGAGAGAGACTGTAGTACATTAATACCTGTCTTTTTATCATGGCCTGATTTAATTAAAATCATTCTCTTTTACTGCTGTCTCTTGGGATTCTTATTTTTTATGCTTCAAAGCATTTTTTCTGAACTCTTATCTCTGAGCTATTTTTCATTTGTGTCATTCCTTTATTTTATCATTCATATCCAGAATGCACACACACCCTTAAAAAAAACCAACAAAAAACCTCAAACCCACCCACTCACCAAACAGGCTGCACCTACTCAAAGATTAGGAAATGCAAAGTCTGAAAAATCTTAAATTTAACAATTTAGCTTTAGCATCCCTTTTCCTACACATCATTGCTATCTTAGTGGTTTTTACGTATTTCTGTTCCTTCCCCAAAACTCTGGGCTTTCTGGTGGGGTGGGGATTATTCATATAAATATACAAAAAGCGATATGACCTTGTGCTACATCATATCATCTGTGACCATGTGCTATTTACAGGCATCCAGTCCTTCCCCAAAGTGTCCAACACCAGTGCCAGAAGCCATGTTCTGGCTGCCATGTCTTCTGGGGCCCTCATCATGACAACATTATTTCCTCCCTTGAGCTTCACCAGAAAGCTGGTTTGGGGACATAGCACCATCACATCAGCAACTCGCTCAAGACCAGGGACAGCTGTGAGAAGATGAGTTTCTTGCAAACCCAGCCACCTACAAGCACTTGGGCACCTTCAATCACAGCAGGAGGAATATACCTTCTCTTGCCACCTGCAGCCCTAAACTTCTTCACAGATGAATTTCTTCCTTTGTAAATAGGAGCCAGCATTTGCAGCCCACAGTTCAGTACCCAGCACCAATTGGAGGATGGCAGGAAACCAGGTTGTGCTTCCTATGGCTGTTGCCTTACACTTAAGAGCTGAAGTCAGTTGTTCTACCACCAAGATAGGGAAGTCTCTTTGCCCCTTGGTACCTCATCCTCCCTACCCTTACCAGCTCCAGTACATTTTGAAGCCAATTCAGTGTGCTGGGTTTGTTACCATCAGGACTAGTGAGCTGTGATAGCTCAGGCAGGTGGTTTCAAAGAGCTAAAGCCAAATAAGAAGGCAGTGGGAGAGTATGGCCAGAAGTGGGAACGGGGTGAAACAGGTAAAACAGAACTTTTCCTTTTTGCTGGAGGGGTATGTCCACCATACCCTGAGGAATAGCCAGGGGTTGGGCTCACTTGATGCTTGGTAAGCACTGTCCCCAGAGTAGGTGACTGCAGAGAGAGAGGCAATGTTGACTCCACACCAATCCCATCCTGCCTGATTTCTTCCTTCTCCCATCTTCTGTTTGAGGCTTTAACAATGCCTAAAACTAGTCCCTGCAAGACAAATCAGTATCTTCATGACCCCTTGTCAATGACTCAGATGCCAGCTGAATTTGGGCATGCTCCAGAGTGGATTTCTGCATGTGCAGGAAAGTTTACCAGCAGAAAAAGTTTGCTTGATGAGGAGCAAAGAGCTTGAGGCAGTGACAGGTTTAATCCGTGATAGATCTGCTCAAGGTTTCTCTCTCTGTGCCTCAGTCTCCTGAGTCCCAGGACCCTGCAGCAATGCATGATAGCCTGGGCGGCAGGGTGTGCCCTGCACATCTCCATTGCAACCTCGCCAGCATGGCCACGAGCCCCAGAGACCTGCAGGGACACGGCATGTGCCTACTGAGCATGTGCTTTAAAGCTTTTTTATTATTATTATTTGAAATGGGAGAAAGTGGGTGTGTTTTCATGGAGAAGGAAAAGAGGAGCATCCCAGAGAGCTGCTGCCACCTCTGGCTCAGTTTGAAGCCCACATTTCAAAGCACAGGAGCTGGAATATTGCCTGAAGCATGCCAGGCACTTTCAGCATAAACACAACAACCTGCTTTCCCCTGCCTGTCTTCTCAGGCAAGTAGGAATCACATGGGCTGCAACTCTCAGCAACACTGCCAGCCTGCCTTAGGCAGGCCCACGGCATGCAAAACGTCTGCCCAAACAGTCAAAATATGGTAGAGTCACCTGCAGCAGAAGGCAGGTAACTGATCTCTCCTCAGGTCAAACGTGAGCCCTTGAGAGCCTTAATAACAGGCAGAGCATCCCAGCTCAGAGCATGATTCTCAGGTTATCAGAGCAGAAATCTCACTTGTCTTCCCGATGTTATCACATGTGACCTTACACCTCTCTTGATCTGCTCTGTGGCCACTCCCCTTTATGTCTGTGCTTCCCAGTTTCACCAATGCCCTTCCTAAGCCCTATCTGTGAACAAGGCCATGCTTTTGCTCATCTGATGTTGGATTACCTCTCTGATTTACAGTTCAATTTGTTTCCAGGAGAATGCACTCTCTGTACTCTCTCCATGCTGCTTCTGAGTAAGAGATCGTGACATCTTTAATCTTCCCTCGTGAAGCCCCACTGCATCCAGCTGTCTTTGGATGCCAGTGATTTCAAAGGGCAGGTGGCTGCAGAGTATGGAAATTTGAGGGGAGATTTTTTGCCTGTTGTGGTCATTTAGGCACCCACCCTGCAAGTATTCATGTACACATGTGTTTTTAATCACAAGAGCCCTACGGAGTCCCATTTATCTTGGAAAGGTTAAATCCCATGCTGTGCTTGGATATGACAAAACACTTGTACAGAAACACAGCTCCCCTGGAAAGGTGGACATTTCATCCTCAATTCTTTGCTCTCCTGGGCCTGTTTGGTGAGCGATGGAGGGGAAGGCTACTGGGCTCTGATCCTGAAGTCCATCATGGGGCTGAACCCAGCTTACAGCAGGGCCCATTAGCTCTCCCTCTGCTACTAGGACTCCACGAGTCCTGAGGTCAAGCTGGCATCTCCATCAGCCACACAGAAGAACCTGCCTGCACTTGTTAATGTAGATAGGTCTCTGAAGTCCCTGTGAGCTCCTCTAGGCATCGGCATAATTGCTCTTATGCCCTGGAACTCTCGCCATGAAGAATGGCTATGGCGCAGAGGAGCTAATTTACCGCCACCCATCTCCAGCACTCTGTTTCCTCACTATCAAAAGTGCTCTGGTGGGCAGGATAGCCCCATTTTCAGTCAAATCAGTCAGTTTTGGACCAGACTAGGTATACACTTTAATCTGAAAGTTAATCTGCTTCAGAAAGAGGAATTCTGAGACTACAATTCTTCAAGGTGGGGTGAGCAATTCAATCACTTCTACCACTTCTACACAGAAGTCTTTCACCTCCTCCTCTCCCAAGATCTGCCATTTTAAACCTTTGTGTCCAACTTCTTTTTTTTTTTTTCTAAAGAGGACTGCAGTGATTTTTGCTTTAAAGTTTAATACCTTTTCACACCTTGCATGGCAGATCTGTAGTATTCTTCCTGAGCGAAGGTCAGTGGTTGCCTTTCCACTAGGTAATATTACCACCTAATGGCCACAATGGAAAGATTGGAGCTGAGGACGACCTGAGCACAGTACTTGCACAGTGGTTCTCTGGTGACACCAATCTCTTTCTCTCACGTGTGTCCAGGTTAGTGTTTATCCATACAGCAGTGAGTAAACACACAGACAAACATTTGAGGACTTGTACC
Source organism: Neopelma chrysocephalum (assembly GCF_003984885.1). Lineage (NCBI taxonomy): Eukaryota > Metazoa > Chordata > Aves > Passeriformes > Pipridae > Neopelma > Neopelma chrysocephalum. The sequence continues at coordinate 38,272,996 of NW_020897694.1, read as the reverse complement.
TTACAGAAATGGCACGAGCACAGTAATGATGATATGACAGATCATATGATAGATATCTATATGATAGATCAGGATAGGCCACACAGTGGTATTAGATTGTTTATTTTCACTCAAGGTATAACTAAATTAGGAATATCTTCTTAAAGATGATCATTAAAACTTTTAATTTTCATGTTGATTAATGCAGATGCAGGGACAACATGAAACATGAAATATAAGTTTGCTGTTGCTAATCATACAGAATCATTTAGGTTGGAAAATACCTCCAAGATCACTGAGCCCAACCTGTGACTGATCACCAGTTTGTCAACTAGACCATGACACTAAGTGCCATGTCCGGTCATTTGTTGAACACCTCCAGGGATGGTGAGTCCACCACTTCCCTGGGCAGTCCATTCCAGTGCTTAACAAACCTTTCCATGAAGAAGTTCTTCCTGAATTTCACTAGTTAATAATCACTTGTTAATCAGAGATGGTAACATCATAGAATCTATGAACCATTTAGGTAGGAAAAGATCTTTAAGATCATGGAGTCCAACAACGAACCTCCCACTGCCAAGTCCACCACTAAACCGTGTCCCTAAGTGCCAAATCCATGCGTCTTTTAAAAACCTCCAGGGATGGTGACTCCACCACTTCCCTGGACAGCAGGGAGTAGATAGGAGCAGGTAGGAAATTTTCTACCTTTTTTTATTCAAAGAGGAGAAAATGGGGAGCACAGATCAGTCACACCTTGAAAAAGCATTACCCATCATAGGAGCACATTTTTTAGGGATGGAGCCTGGCTGGCTGCTGAGCAGATTTTAGGCACCTGGACAAAAGAAATCCTGTTCTGGTGATTTAAATGCAATAGTTGTTCTTGGGTTTAGTGAAGTCAACACTTTACTCTTGTTAATTTCATAATAATTTTGGGGGAGTTTGGGTTGGCCACTTCATGAGAAATAATTTTACACTTAAAAAAAAGCCAAATATAACCAAATCACTGAATCATTACAAAGCCACTAAACATGCCTATGGAAAAACTCTTCCATAGTACTAATCTTTTATTTTGTACTTAAAACAACCCATAGGGAGATGTTTGGAGACGAAGGAGAGAAAAGAGAAGAGGAAGAGAAGAGGAAGAGAAGAGAAGAGAAGAGAAGAGAAGAGAAGAGAAGAGAAGAGA
>NW_020897694.1:38061329-38271821 GCF_003984885.1 Neopelma chrysocephalum | reverse complement strand
GAAGAGAAGAGAAGAGAAGAGAAGAGAAGAGAAGAGAAGAGAAGAGAGAAACAGAAACAACAGAAAGAAGAAAGGTATACATAGCAGAGAGAGGAATTTTTATCTGATTAAAAGGAACATATGTTGTAAGGTATATATTTTAGTAAAGAAGCCAAATCCCTCAAATCTCCACTGCTGTTACCATTCCCATAGAGTTCCTGTCAAACCTACAGTCTCAGTGTGTGAAACAATTAATCAGTCTGCCCTAGCCATGGAGAGATCCCACTGCCCAAGGCACAGATTGATTTCTCTGCAAGTGCACAGACAACTCCAGGCAAGGCTAAAAAAAGAAACAGATTAAAACAAAGGCTGAGAGAATACCTTCATTTTAGTTTCATTATGGAGAAATTTCACCTCTTCTTATGTCAGAGGTGTCTCTCTCATAGTCATCTCTGGTTTTCACTTAAACATCATGTATTTTCACTTAAAAATAAGCTCTCATTACAGAGAACTAAACTTTTATATGTAAATAAACAATACAAACTAGGAATGTTAATCAAAGATCTAAGCACATTCTCTGCATAGAAATATGTTGGAGAATATATCTGCCTTTTCTCAGACTATGTAGACAAGAACAATTCCAGTTATGAAACATATATTTTGCTTACTAATATTTTATTTTTGTGCATGAACGTTGCATGGTAGTGGAGCGATACAGGTAGTGGAGCAGCCTCCCTTCTGGGGCACTTATAACCTGATTGCATGTGTAATGGGCTCAGAGTCTAACTTCTGAGGGAAAATATCAGAGGGATGTTGACAAGCACGTGGAAGGTGTACGACATTTTTCTTGGTCAACACTGAAACAAGTTCTGAAGGATTGTCTTGGACTATGTGAATCTTAATCAAGGGCAGGTTTTCTTGTTCTTGCCAAAAGACAGTCTCTGTCACAGGTACTCTTCTTGATCCTGAAACATGACTTTATACAGGGATGACAGAGGATCTGAATTATGCAGATGCTCAGCCCAGAGTGATGTCTTCTAGCCTTAAAATCAATGCGTCTCTCTCAGGTATAAAAGGAAGGAAAAGACAAGTGGTAGTGTAGAGTTTGTACATTAACAAATCACCTATAAAATGGATTGCTCCAAATTTGTTCAGAAATTCCAGCCAAGCCAACTTTCCTTCCACCTAACCATCACCGTTTTCCCATCAATTGCACAGCAGTGGCTTCAGGCAATACCTGATAAATGATGATGACTTAAGACAGTGATATGAGGAGCAGAGGGGATGCAAGTAAGGAACAGAGCAGGCAAAAGGCAGTAGGGTAGCCTATTAGAAAGACCAAGGGGCAAGAGTGGGGCCTGACAAATTGCATTTACTCCCTGAAGTTGAAGATTTGTGCTTGTGCCTTCTGCTGAGAATGAAAACTTAGCCTCCTGCTGAGGATGAAATCTGTGTGGTGAGTGGTAAGAATATTCTCTGTAAGGACAGCCTCCACGAAGCAGAGGAACACAGATGTGCGTTTTCCTACAGCTACATTGAGACCCAACCATCAGACTGGCTGACTGCCCTAGGGCTGGACTCATATAAGGGCTTATCCTTCCTATAACTGAAAATCCAGGTTTGATTCATGCTCTGTTAACTGTTCTGTTCCAAAGGCTTCAGAATCTTTTCTCCATAACTGCACTTGGCAATCAATATTTTCAGAGACCACTGACACAGCCTTAAAGGCGTCCCATCTGTGTCTGTCATCAGAAAGCTTCTCATCTCCATATATCTGCATTAGCATTCACAGGGAATGAAGCCATATTAAAAAAATACATTGAGTGTGAGGCCCTTAAATAATACCCTAATGGATTTATTACAGAGTGTCAGTGTGTTGCAACATCCAAATGAACATTCAGGAGTGAAGCCCCAGAAAACAGCAGACCCCGCAGGTTTTGTATGGACAACCCTTCTGTATGTCATTAAGTCTTCCCTATAGTAAATCAAGCCAAACACAGCAGGCAAACAATTCTGTATTTCAGCCTGTGCTAAATAAGTGCTTTTTCCTATTGTTTTTTAATGACAGATGTTTCCCTTTGAATTTTCATGCACTGGCACGGATCATTCTACAGCCACCTTAAAATTCTGCATGTATACGTGGATGTATGTGAATAAACTGCCATGGTCAAACACGCAGACTAGTGAATAAACCTCTGCATGCCAACTTCTTTTTTGAAACACTGTCTGTCCATCACTGTTCCCTGCACTTGTTAAGGGATTATGTTCTTCCACCTTACCCTTATATTAAGAACTTCCCTAAACCAGATAGATTCCTAAAAATGCCCAAAGACTTATTCTGGAGAGCTGTTCTCTCTATTAGGCACTTGTTTGAGGCCAGGAATACAGCTTAGCTGAAACCAAGACCTTGTCAGGTCTTGGCAAGAGTTCAGTTCAAAGAGTTTAGGAGAAGCTCATGCCTGATTTAATCATATGCCTCCAAACAGCACATACAGAGCAGGCTGCCTTGCCCCAGGTCCTCCTGCCCAGCCTGACAGTGCAGCACTTTCCTGCAGGGATGTGGTGAATTGTCACTTCTGATCCTTTTAATCAGTCCAGCTGTAGGGATGCTGCACTGAGCTGGGACACCCATGCCTTTGAGGCACTGAGGCTACAACTGCATTGCTGTGCCCAACCCTTCTACAAACCTGGCTTAAGTCCTCAGGCTGTCTGGACTAGGAGCTGGTAAAAACCAGTCTGAGGAGGTGGGACAACCAAACCTTTACAAACATATTAACTGATGATCAGATTTAAGGAGTAAAAGTACACTGTGGCTGCTGTTTTCACCTTGCTTTCAGTAATCACAGTGAAGCTGAACAACCCAATAGTCAAGCTCGCTTTTGTTAAAAATATTCTCCCTTTATTACCCAAATGTAGCATTCTTAATTGCACCTATATTAATTCTTCAGTATTCTTGAGTAGCAGCATGAAAGTTTTAACATGGAATGTGACAAATCTACAAAAGTACATAAACCATAACACATCTGTGCTACAAATTGCACCTTCCATTAAAGAAGTGATTTTTAAATTTTTTTTCTTTGGTCAGCTGCAATAAAGAAAATATTAAGAAACAAACAATAGCATTCACAGAGACTCTGCTAGTATCCCCTCTATGTCCACTCACTTCTAATATTTGCAGCCATTTCCTCTGCTGCAGAGGAGGCATTCATACCCTGGTGTGCACACACACACACATGTGCACAGATGGACAAATAGCATCCTTCCAGCAAGGAAAATCCCCTTCACGAGGCTATAGACCGCTGAAGGCTAAACATTTCTTTATGATACCCCACAGTTGTTGTCAGGGAAGGAGTAAGACGCCACAATAATTTTTTCTAAAGAACACTGACATGTTTTTGACATTCCTCCCCTTCCTCCAGCAGACAAATATTTTATCAGTTTACCTTTAATGTAATATGCTTCCTGTCTCCTTCCAAAATGCCTGGCCAGAAGAAATTACCTTTCCTGCCACAGAACAAGTTTCTCTTTATTTCAGTATGTCTTGCCTTCTGCAAGCAGAGCAAGAAGTGACCAAGGCTGTGAGTGCAGGAGCCACTGGACTGCTGGGGATGCCGGGTGTGAAAGGCACGTTTATTCTGACTCTCCCAAATCCCAGCCCCTTGGCTGTAGGCGTCTACCCAGCACTCCTTGGACTAAGTGTGGAGAATCACATTTCTGCTTGATCGGGCCGTCTGCCTGGAGGAAGATGATTGCAAGCAGATGTACCCGTGTTCCTGTGAAAGGAATTTGGGCTTTTGTGTCGACTGTATGATGACTCCAGGGAGTATTTTAATGCTCTTTAAATCCTTGCAGGTGCTGGGAAGCAGTATGTGCCCATGCAGCAGAGCTGAGACCCTTTATCCGGGAGGGATGGCACACCTGGGGTCAGCAGGATGGCCAGAGGCAGAAGGCATGACCAGCAGGCTCAGCTTACTGCAGGGAGCAAGGCTGTGTTTCATAAAGACCTATTCTCCTGGTAAAACACCAGCTCTGCTCAACCTTACATGGCTGCAGCAGCAAAATTAGGTTTTACCACAAGTACAGTGCTTTTTACCTCTTGTTATGGATGATCCAGGAAGAATAAACAAGATGGACATCAATAATATCAAATTAACTTATCTGAATTTGTAACTAATCAGAATCAGACAAGTGTGTCATCTGCATATTAAAAAGCTCTTTTTTTTTCAGTGAAACGCCTCAGTAATGTTGCAAATGCCCAAGGAAATCACAATCAATTTAAAAAAACTAAGAAACTTTTGATGAAGTGACAGATGTATTTTGGAGGCACATTATGTATTTTTAGCTAATGTCTAAAATTGAATGGCTAAGACAAGATACATATCCAGACATTCAGTGGAAATGGATGTACCCTTCAGATCATACCTCAGGATGTCTGGCCATGCCAGGGTGAATATTCATGGGACACATCTGGACATACAGTGTCAAAGGAGCTCTGTGCAGTCCATAAGGGCCCAGATCTCCACACCTACAGGCAGCCAGCCACATGTCCGCCTTCATGCAGGAGTACAGAGATGCGTGACTGTATTTACTGCCACCACTTGGAAGTAACATGATCATGCAGACCTCAGAAGTACCTCTACTGTGGCTTGCTGTTTACACAGCAAAATGCAGTCCACATGGCATAGACATTTAAACCTAAAGGAACAGGACCTGGAAGCCACCAAAAGCCTTTTTTTTGCTGACTCCACAGAAAACATCAGTGCTTACTTGAACAGATACCTTCTTAGAAAAATAAAATTTAGGTTCAGGTCTGGTCTGTGAGGCTCCAATGTAATGAATGCATTTTTAGCAGTAAAAGAGAGTTGAGCAAACTCTGCCCTGCTTTTCCCCACATTGCTGTGTGTGCCCACACAGCTCTTCATAGAGCCATGCAGTGGTCCTGATGAGGGAAGCGACTTTCGCACAAGTACCCCCAAGGAAAAGAGAGAAGCAACCTTCCTGGCATTTCAATTGATCTCCTGATCCACCCTCTCACTGACAATGAGCCACAGCACAGAGGACAGGAGAACAGCATGTAGGGATGAGAGCCACATCAGCTGAGACTCAGACACCACCAAAAACAGCCTCTCTTCTCACTTCATCTCTTCCAGGAGCTACTCTCATTACTTACACCACCTTCGTTCCAACAACGTCTCTTCACCCAGACAGTTTAACTCATCAAATCAGCAGAAGAATACTAGGCAGAAGAAAAATCCAGCAAAATACCAACCCAGCAGCAAGGGCACTGGGTTTTTTATCCCTGTTTTAATTGCACAGTGGCAGCAGCAAGGCACTTTTTGATAAAGGCTGTACCAACACATAGGGAGGCTTGCTTGCTGTAGGTATTTCTTAAGAAGATCTCAAACATTTCAGCCTGTTTTGATGGAAAATGAAGAAGCCTGTGCAGAGACATTTGCTCAAAAGCCACTGGATGACAAACCCCTCCAGTGTCTTTTCCTGCATGGGCTTTAAAATCCCTGGTCTTCTGTTCTGCCCAAAGGTCTTGTCTTTTGTGAGTCATTTCCCTGCAGTAGGTAAAGGGCTGCCAACCAGAGCAGTTTTGGGAGAGAAATCCAGTCCCTGGGAGGCTTTTGGGCTGGGAGGTAGAGAGACAAATCTGTCACTAGTATCACATTTACAACAATGGAGGAACAAAAAGGGACTTCAGCGGAAGATAGTGCATGTCCCTCCCTGCTTGTCCCCAAGCACCCATCTTCATGCAGGTTTCTGTCTGCATTCACCTTGCTGGGTATTTAGAGACTGAAGCCATGCCAAGGAATTGCCTTTGTGGTACCTTATGGTAGTATGCAAGAGGCACCTGCCTGTGTGGCCCACCAGATGGGGTTTCATGCGATCTTTCCTCTACTGTACACACCTAGCTTGTAGCACCCTGACCCTCATTGTCCAGACACCACAGAGGCACCCAGCCCTTTGCTACAGGCCCTCATGGATAACTGATGCGTAGCTGATGTTACACTCATGTGGCTGAAGCCACTCCTGGGGAGCTTCACTGCTCCCTCCTCCTGACTGCCACATCCCAAGACACTGTCTCCCTGTCAGAAGAGCCCAATGGTGCCTTGGTGTGCCATTGCCAGGGGTGCAGCTACATCAGAAAGGTACTTCGTTGAAGCTCATGAGGAAGAACAATCCTGCCATATGACCTAAACCAGGCTCCTTCTGCAGACTGCATTTCCCAGCCTGACCATTTGGCACATGGATGATACAACAAATTATTCATCAGACAGAAGTCTAATTTCCTGCCTGTTTAGATAAAATGCTGATAGGTAGCAATGCTGAGAAACCTTCCATAATACAGGAACTGAAATTTCACCTAAGCAAAAACTCTGCATAAAAGCATTTCTGACGTTCAGAGCCACCTTTCTTTTAGTCTGTGACTCTAAGTCTGTGTTTTTTGTAATCAAAACTTCCCTGCATGAGCCCAGTGTCCAGGAGAACAACTCTTAAGCAATACCCAAATTCACAGCTACAAATCTTTTCATGTTAGAACCAGTTGCTCAGATAATTTTTTTCAAAAACTAAAAATAAGGATTAAGAAAACAGTCATGAGACAAATCAATTAAGACTGGGTGAGAATTTTGCCTCAGTATATAGCCTTGTGTTATTAAACCAGGAACTGAAGCAGAAAGCTCCTTCTAGACAGATGCAAAAGGATAGAAAAAAAGGGGCTGTTGACGAGTCATTAGTCTGAATTACTGGAAAGTGGACAGCAAACTGACAGGTAGCTTCCAGCAAATTTCTATGTAAAAGTTCAGTAGAACCTACCCAACCAAAGCTTTGAGAGGACTTTCACTCCTGATCACTAAGAAAGGCTTAGACATTACCCTGAGGAACCTTTGATATTTAGAAATATGATAATGCACGTGTGATGGGGAAATGTCACCAGAAGATGGCTTCTTTTAGCACTGTAGGAGGTGGACAGAAGGGAATCCTGTTCATGAAGATATTTTATTTCATATTGTTTGACCTATATTATTTAAATAGCATGTCAGTCTAAATCAGAAAGAAAGACAGTTTCCTTTTTTTAAATTGCAATTTTACTTCATGTTGTCTATAATAGTTGTAGCAGATTCTGCAGTTACTGAGCTATATAGTAACTAAATCATCTATTTTGGGGAAATTCTTCCTGTTCTCCTACCGACTCTGCCTCTTTTGGCTGCTCCCCCTGTCTCCTCACATTCCAGTCATGGCTCTGTTTATATGCCTGTATTTCACAGTACCAGTAACTCAGACTGGAATGTATTTGTACCTCTATCCCTTATGCTAATGGACATACTATGAATGGCTCCTTCTGTGAGGACACGTCTGAGCTCTCAGAGCTGAGCAGCGTTTTGTTGAAGGCATTGACATGCAGGTACCCTGCTGCCAGCTTTATCCAATAAATAACTACATAATTTCTTTTTTTTTGGGGGGGGAGGGTGGATGGGGGAAACCACAGCATCTCCCCCACCATCACCCTGTCCCAGTTAAATGAGTGAATCCCATCAAAATCCTCCTCCAGTTCCGACTTCAATACTTGTCTAAAGCAAATGGCCCCATAAATAATACATCCTAGGAAACCCAATCAGTCACCTTTGGGATATGCTTGAGCTCCTGTCTCTCATCATATCATCACTAGTTTAGCTCTGGGGATTCTTTTAATTTAATCCTTTTAGCAGGTCATGTGTGTAAGAAGCAGTGACTGGGAAATTAGATGCATTCAACTGAGGTACATGGTCAGTAGCCTGGAGCCAGCAGGTCCCCCGCTCACTGCTTTCAGGGACGTTTCAGGCACTGCTTTTGGGAATTTTTCAGGCACTGCACTCTGCTGCTGACCCCTCACCATCCAAGCCCGAAGCAAAGGGGCCCAGGACTGATGGACCTGAACATGGGGAGGTCAGGAAAGGGACCAGGGGCCGGAGTATCTGAGCAGCACCACCACATGCGGCCAAAGCGATCTCAGCAGGGAGACTTCAAGCAGGGAGGTACTTTCCAACTTCACCGGCAATGGAAAATGTCATATTTATTTTAGGATGTAAGACAGAAATCTATAAATTCCATCTTCTTTTTCTTTAATACCCCTCATTTGTTGAAATTACTAGATTTTAGTAGGTGCTCAGAGACATCCCACATGATTTATTCTCACACTCACCCAACCTCACTCCAGGCAACTGGGAAGAAATACTAAGTACCAGTGATGAGGTGGGTCCTTTTTACAGTTACCCCTATAGAGACACCAATCTCATGGTTTTCTGTCCTCCTCCTCTCCCTCCCCTGCTGCAGCCTGAGCTCCATGCAATTGGCAAAATTGACATTGATGCAGTCCTAGCTTGGCTGTTCTGGTCTTTTGCAAGCTGAATTTCATCTTCCCAACCTCCACTGTGCTGGGAAATGTGTTTACAGCCCAGATCTGTGAACAGCTTCACCAAACTGACCCCAACTAAAAAAAACCATAATCCTTCCTCAAAATAAAGCAAGCAAAGAAAACCCTCCATCTGCTATTAAGCTGGAGCTTCCCAAGGCTTTGGTGGACAGAGCTGCTGCCCAGTTTTAACCGCATAGTTCAGGCAGCAGCAAACTGTGATGCAGAGCATGGTGAAATGGGCCTCTCCTGAGTGACTTCCTTGACAAGAAATTTTGCATGGTAGACCTACACTCTCGCATTGCACTCCAGGTACACAGCCTATGCTTCTAGCACAGGAACCACAAAACATCTCCCTCCCCTTGATTTCCCCTGCCACTCATTCCATCTGTCCTGGTTCCTTCTGGGCAACAGAGAATGGATGCAGCTGAAGCCCTGGATGGGTTTGTGCTACCTTCACTGCACATGCCTACAAGGATGGATGTGCAGGATGAAGCTAGGGGAGGAACTCTATCTGTTCATATGGGGAAGACAGGCAACCAGAGGAACTATTTTCCATGCCTCCATGCCTGTGAAGCCACAGCATGGTCCCTGTGGTCACACAGACTGCAGCAGGCAAGCTCAAAGTCTCATTTCCAAAGGGTTTGGAAACTATTCCTCTTCTTTAAAAAAATGGGACCGGAAAAGAAAAGCTGGGCTTGAGTCCTTATCTGGAAATGCCTTCAGGGTGCAAATATCTGAAAGTAGCACTGCTAAACCAGAATGGCTTTTAAATCATAACAAATCATATCTTGCATTTCTGCAATGCCTTTCATCCTATTTTCTCTTCACAAACATAAACATATGAAGTTCAACAACACATCTGGCAAAGCATTGTGCTGTGTGGGAGTTTTCACATCCCAGTTTGGTAGATGAGCAGACATGTGGGGCCAGTGATGACTGCCCACCCCACATCAGACAGGATATCTGCAGCAGTAGTTGGAATGTGACCAAAATCTCAGCTCAAAATCCTTCCCTGGTAGCCCTGGGGATTTATTTATCAAGAGACTGAATCGCCAATCCAGAAAATAAAATCTTGTAGACTACACAGGACAAAAGAAACTCAACTTTTACAGCTGTATTTTTTGAACTATTCTGTGTCTATCCAATGCATTGGCAATGTGGAGATGTCACCCCATTTAAATCTCCTGCGTGCCCTGTTGGTATCTTACTGGAAACCAATTATCAAGAGACACATTTACTGTGTGACGAATCAGAATTTGTTATTATCACCACCCCATTAATTTCCACACACATCTGCTGGAGTACTTGTTTCTGCCTGTGTCTCACATTTATCTTCATCTAATACACTTTTTACTGCCCTTGTCTTAGTGCCAGCAACTATCATGAGGCACTGTAAACACTTGTTAGTTAACCATTTACGGTTGCCAGCCCTTCAAACTCCACGTTACACTAGTTGTTGGAGTTTTGCGAGTTTAAGATCTGCCATATCATGAATATTTTATTACATTATGAAATAAGTTACAAGTAAGCACTGTGAGATGGTCCCAGCCCCCCAGGGGCAGGAGGGTAGAGGAAGCTTGGGATTTTCAAAGAGGTCCTGGAACTGAGGAGCCCAGCTCCTCCTGGATGCCGATGGGGCTGAGCTGGGCTCAGTCTGTGCCAGGTTCTTCTAGAAAGTTCAGCCTAAATCCTTTGATAAGCAAATAAGTCCAGAGGTTTTGCACATCCTAAGCCTTCTTCAGGTCCAACACCAGCCTAAACATGCCCTGGCAGATCCCACCCCGCTGGCTGCTGTCACTCCTCTGATGCAGCAGGAAGGTGGAGTGGTGCTGGCTAGTATGAAACCTCAGCCTCAGCAGCCTTTCATCTTCTATCTTTCAGACACTGTCCAAATAGGACACATCCCCAGTGAAGGGGGAATGTTGCTGAAAAGATAATGTATCCTGCTCTCAGAAATGCCTGCTTCCTATCTGTGCCTACTGCCTACAGAACACCTCAGGTTAAAATGTTTTGTGCTGAATCAAAAATAATTTTTCCCACACTACTCGACAGCCTCTTCCTCTACCAAATGTAATTAGCTCCCAAATTAGCTCCCACTAATTAAAGGGCTTCAGCCACACTCAGCAAGAAGACGGAGGAGTCCAATTCTCAATGAACAACTTTTCTTTTCTGCTCAGCATTCAGGTAGCCAAAGGCCAAGAAGCCCACAGGGACTCCCTCCATGGCCCTGCATCCCATTGGTCCTCTCCTGGTTAGTGACAGAAGCAAATCCTGGACCCCATCAGCTGAGGAGGCTGCGGTGGTGGCAGGCAGGGGTGGGCAGGAGGAGTCAGCAAGCCCCAGGGCCTGTGGACACCATGGTGGCCTGTGCTCAGCGTGGTGGACCCAGCAGATGTTACCCAAAGGATTCTTCTGGTCTAATTCTATATCTGTTAATGGTTTAAATAAAATGCAAAAGAGATCTCTATATCATCTCTCAGCACCAAATGATTGCCTTGCTGTGCTATGATTCTTTCTGTTTGGATTTACTGTGCCCAGTTGGAGTTAAATTTCTTCTTTCTGCCTTTTTCTGAAATACATATCTAATAGTCATACATTGGCAGAATAAAAATATCCCCTCAACAGCCCTCGGGCGACTACATGAAGCCTGGACACAGGGATGTTCATTGCACTAATGGCCTTATCAGCACGTGCTGGCACTGCCCAGACCCATAGCACTCCCCAGCCTCTCTGTGGAGCAAGGAGGCACCAAAGAGGGGAATCACTGTATTTTAATGTGTACAGCCACCCACAGCAGTGCAAATAACAAGGATGCATCTGTGCCAAATCTCATCTGCCCCAATTTCCCCTCTGCACCTCATCCCCCGTATCTTGGTCCCTCCTGCCTACTCACCCCTCTGTGACTCTGCATGCATTTTGTGCAATTGATCTTAAGAGAGCAGCATTTTTTAAAGGGCTTGTGTTGTCACAAACTGACAGAGGCACCTAGCATAGGGAATGGAGTCCATCTCCTCCCCTGCACAGGCACTCCAACATCTCATCAACTTCAGCAGTAGGGACATTACTTCTTGCATCAAGGTTGAATTCATCTGACTTCAATTTCTACCCACCAGATCTTGTTATTCCCTTGTCTGCAACTTTATACAACCCCACCATTCGTTTTTCAGATAGATTTTTCTGTGTGTAAAAACCTAAGTCATTGGTCAGATTCTTCCTTGGTGAGAATGCCAGCCTCTGCCACACCTGAGGTCACATCTGGGAAGGGTTGGTCTACAGGCTGAGGGTCACCCTGACCATTCTCCTGTGGACTCTTGGCAATATTTCCTCATTCTTTGTGCAGCATGGACCCCATAACTGGGAATCTCACTCCAGAAGTGGTCTTGTGGATGCTGCACTGACACAGGGCAATGTAACTTCTGTTTGATGCTCCTCTTCTTGTGCAGCATTGCCCTGAGAAGTCACGTTGAGGAGGTTATTCATAGCCACTCTCATGGCCTTCCTGAGACAGATTGTCCTGTCTTACAGGTATTCCTTATATTTTCCAAGCTACAATGTGCCTCTATTTGAGAAATCTTTAAACATGTTTTGGATGACGATTATTAACCAGTAATATTTTCTCTGTAACCTGTCTTTATCACCGTAGTTTTGTCCATTAACTTTCCCACAGTTCATTTTATTTTACAGCACAAGTTGATTGTAGCACTTAATGATTTAAATATTAGAAGAAATTTTACTGGTTAAAATTCTTTGAACTATAGTCTTCTTGACTATAGTTAAATATGGGTCTCTAACTCCTCAAATCTGTTTCTAGTGGTGGCTTGGACTATAATCATGGCCATCATAATGATGCTCCAGGGTCTTGTAGTGTAGAAGACAAGAATACTGCTGATGTCCTTGCCAAAAGTAAGTCCCAGGAGCTTATTTAGAAGCAATTTAACTTCTGAAGTTAGAGTTTAATTACTAAAGTATCTGAACATTTACCAGGTTAATTAGACTGGATCAGCAAAATCTCATTCAGATGTGGTTTCCTTATTTCCATTTAGATATGGATCTGTTTCGGCTTCAATGGAGTCTGCTGTGAACCTTCATATCCAAGTCAGCAAAAATGCCTGCAGCCTTTTTTCTCTTCTCACTTGCTTTTTTTTTTCCCTTTCCAATTTTTGTTAGCATTCATTACATAATGGTATTCTGCTTCACTTCGAAAGCATTGTTCTATCTGAAACTCACCGAAGCTGATGAAAGTCCTTCCACTGGTCTCAGAAGGCCCTACCTAGGGCTAATAATTTATGTATTACCTCAGCTGTAAGCATCTGTGATATGTAAAGAATATAATCTCTTTCTTTCATGTCTTCTTTTTGTTTCTTTTTTTTTCAAACACTCCATACAACTGTTAATGGAGCAAAAGACATGGAAACATAATCTGTATTTCTGCAGTTTTGTGGCTGTGCTTGCTGCTTATTCCTTATCGTCCAAAGTGATAAAGCCGTGTTTGTGATACCATAATTGAGTTTAGTGGAAGTGATTTATCAAGTTGCCAACAGAGAATGGAAACTCTGGGGAGTTGGAGGGGAACAAGCAACAGGAGAATATGGATGTTTCAGAAACAAGAATCTTACTTTTTATGCAAATGGTTATGTTAATGACAATCAAAGGGGAAAAACCCCACAGTCACAACAATTTTGCTTAGAGAGCAGATGATAGCTTATCTAAGGAAAAAGGTTTTCAAAGGTCTTCCTGAAATGTCATGTGGGTTTCATTATCTCTCTGATAAAACCTATTGGGTAGCATCTGTTCTTCACTCCTTGCTGCTGACTGATTAGGACTATAATTCTTCATTATGCAGAGAAAAAAGTGGAAGAATCCCGTATGTGAATGCAGGAACAGCAAACATACTTCTAGTGTTTCTTTCATGGAAAAAAATAATTTTTGTCGAAAGCCAAATCCAAACCCTAATGGGCTCAAAAGAAAGGCCTCACTGATTTCAACAGAAATTGAGCCAGGCTTTTGTTTAGCTTATTTTCCTATTCTTACTTTTATAACATATTATCTAATATTTGCATTGTAGGAGCACTTAAAAGCCCCAAACTTGGGGTTCCATCATGCTGAACTCCAGATAAGCATCCATAAGGACATCAGATTTTGTAAGTGAATGTGCATCTATTAGCTGCTGGAGCTTCTGAAATGGCAGAGCCCTCCAGCCATCCTCAGTAACCTTGGGCCTGGTGGCTTCCCCTCTGCCAGGGACATGGAGAAAAATCATTTCTCAGTCAAGGGCTGCTGCAGGGACCACGACTTCCAGCACATCCTGAGGGCAATACCAGCCTGCAGAGGGAGCATCTGCCCATGTATCCTGTACTGTGGCCACGTGTTTGATGAAACGGCACCTCAGCAGTTAATTAGTGAGCCAATGACTTTAAAATTAAGCTGGTGTTTCAAAGTGTTGCTGAACGGCTTAGGAGAAAGTGCTGAGACCTGGCACAAATAGTGCAGACTGAGAGCTCATACAGTTTCTGGGCACTGCTGTTTATGGAAGCTGCTTGCGTTCAGAGCTCACCAACTTCCTCACCAAGCCCAAAGTAAATTCATTATCACAATAGGTTCAATTTTATTTGGCTGGGGAGTCATTGCTTTGAGAAATTCTCCCTTTTAATTAATTCATTCTTTTGTTTTCCTCTCTAAAGGTAGAGGAACTGTGAAACAGCCCTATCAAGAATTTCTAATTTTGATAAATTAATTGTCTCCCTGTAAAGTGATTGATTACAGGAGATGCTGGGAGATGCACTTGCACATTTCAGAATGTCTCAAATTAATTAATTATTCCACTGGAGTTACAAGTTAGTGAGCAGGATGAAGCAAATGCCTTTGGAATAAGTGTTTTCAGTTCCCTTGTTTTTAAATAGGCAGCTAAAAATTTACAACTGCCTCCTTTTCACCTGTTTGTTTTATTTAAACTAAAGGGTTTATTAAACTTGAAGCTTAATAAAGTTTGTTAAACTAAAGTTGGTAGTTGATAGGGGAGGGGAACCTCAACGCTTCCCTTCCAGTTTGATGCCAGCGCAAGCAAGAGATGACCAAAGCTAGGAGAAGGATCAGGAGAGCACCTGAAGGGCAGCACAAAAGGTATTCCTGCCACCACAGCCACTAAAGTCAGCTCCATCAGGAGGCCCAACTTAAATGCCAACACACAGCGTGGGGAATAAATGAGAGGAGTTAAGAGACATGCACATGCCTGCAAAGCTGTGATCTTACTGGCATCATGGAGACATGGTGGGATGGCTCCTATGACTGGAGTGTGGAATGAAAGGTTATGGGCTCATTGGAAGGACAGACAGGGAAGACAAAGAGGTGGTGTTGCCCTCTATGTCAGTGATCAGCTGGAGTGCATGGAGCTCTGCCTGGGGATGGATGAGGAGCCAACCCAGAATTTATGGGTCAGGATTAAAGGGAGGGCTGGGACAGGTAACATTATAGTGGGGGTCTGCTACAGGTTGCCTGACCTGGAAGACCAAGTGGATGAGTCCCTCAATAGACAGATAGGAATGGCCTCATATTCACAAGCCCTGCTCCTCATGAGGGAT
Source organism: Neopelma chrysocephalum (assembly GCF_003984885.1). Taxonomy (NCBI): domain Eukaryota; kingdom Metazoa; phylum Chordata; class Aves; order Passeriformes; family Pipridae; genus Neopelma; species Neopelma chrysocephalum. The sequence goes on along the minus strand of NW_020897694.1, from coordinate 38,256,863 downwards.
CTCAAGCACCCTGACAGCTGTTGGAGGGACAACACAGCAGGCCGTGAGCAATCCAGAAGGTTCCTGAAATGCACTGATGATAACTTCCTCCTCCAAATGACAGAGTAGCCAATGAGGAGAGGTGTTATGCTGGACCTTGTTCTCACCAACAATGAGGTGCTGGTGGGAAATGTGAAGCCCAAGGGCAGCCTGGGATGCAGTGACTGTGAAATGCTCAGGATCCTCAAGGTGATGAGGAGGGCACATGGCACACTCAGTACCCTGGGCTTCGGGACTGAAGATCTTGGCACTTCGGAGATCTGCTTAATAAAGTACAATGGGATAAAGCATTGGCGGGAAGAGGAGCCCAAGAAGACTGGTTGATATTCAAGGATCACCTCCTTCAAGCTCAGAATTGATGCATCCCAAAAGGCAGAAATGCCAGGAGAGCTGTGTGGATGAACAAGGAGATACTGGACAAATTCAAACACAAAAAGGAAACCTACAATGGGTGGAAGCAAGGACAGGTAGCCTGTGAGGAATAGAGAAAAATTGTTCAAGCAGACCTGTTCAGGGATCAGGTCAGGAAAGTCAGAGCCCTGACAGAATCAAACCTGGTCAGGGACATCAAGAGCAACAAGAAACACTTCTCTAGGCAAGGCCGTGAAAAAAGGAAAACTAGAGGAAATGTGAGCCCTCTCAGGAAGGACATGGGAGACCTGGTTATCTGGGTCATGGAGAAGAAGACTGAGGTACTCAATGACTTTTTTGTCTCAGTCTTCATCGGCAAGTGATCCGGCCACACTGCTCAAGTTGAAGAAGGTGAAGACAAGGACTTGGAGAATGAAGAACTGCTCATTGTAGGAGAAGACCAGGTTCAAGAACATCTAAGGAACCTGAAGGCACACAAGTCCATGGGACCTGACAAAATACATCCATGGCTCCTGAGAGAACTGGCTGGGGAAGTAGCTAAGCCAATATCCATCATATTTGAGAAGTCATGGCAATCTGATGAAGTTCCCACTGAATGGAAAAGGGATAATGGCTTTAAACTGAAAGAGGGCAGGTTTAGATTAGATATTAGGAAAAAACTCTTTACTGTGAGGGTGGTGAGACACAGGAACAGATTACACAGAGAAACTGTGGATGCCTCATTCCTGGAAGTATTCAAGGCCAGGTGGGATGGGGCTCTGAGCAATCTGGTCTAGTGGAAGACGTCCCTGCCCACGGCAGAAGGATTGGAACTAGATTGTCTTTAAGGTCCTTTGCATCCCAAACCATTCTATGATTCTATGATTTTTCATATGAAAGAGAATACAATCAGCCTTTCTATTAAATAAAAAAGATGAGGGTAAAGCTCCCATTTTTAAAACACATCCATCAGCTTATCTTTATCTCCTCAGAACAACTGACGTTTTCTAAATCTTCTCTTTCCCATTATACTATGTGCATTTGGTTGCTGTTTTTTCTACCAAGGTATCTCTGAGGGAGGCCTCTAAAATTGCTGTGGCAACATTTTGCCTCATATTTTCAATCCTTGTTTTGCAGAAAGGGGTGGCTTCCTTGCTTATAAGTCATTCCAGAGGCCAAGCAGGACTCACTACCATGGGACTAGCATGGATCTTCCCATCTCCCCTAGACCTTCCATGGGGCTACCTTGAGAATCCTGCACCATGGTCCCCTGTGCTTTTCCTTTCAGAAAAGCAACTGGGATGCTCAGAGGCACTGAGGGTGCAGTGCAGGAGGTACACCTGGTCTGTCATAGTTAATGCTGCTTTCAGAGCCATTTGGCCATGTGAATCCATGATGAAGCATTGAAGAGCAGCTTGGGTAACTCTCCCTCAGCCCTTTTGTGTGCTCTGATTGTTTGTTCTCCAACTCCCATGCCTCCTGGCCAGAATAGTAATGCAGGTATTTGGATTTGTTAAATATCTGTGGGGTGAGGATGTTCACTATTTGAGAGACTGCATGATCCCACCTGATGAAAGATCATAAAATAGACATGACAAACAGAAGAGCATGGAGGTGGAGATAACAACAACTGTGAAGAGGTCTCCAAAATGCCAGTAGAAAAAAAGGCATGAAGGAGTAGTTCCACAGCAAATTCAGCCAGTCTCTGCAGCAAAATCAGTTAGGGACAGAATAAGGAAGGGACTGTGTTTGCAGGATTGCAGTGGCTGCCAAAAGTCTTTCCTGTTGGTTCTTAAATTAGTGTTTCATGATTAAAGCATGAGGCCTCAGGCAAGTTTAAGACTGTGATATGCAAGGAGACTCCATTGCTGCATGGAGAATGAGAAAGCCCTTCTCTAAAAAAGCAAATTCAGAAGAAGAGTATGGGATGTGAAGTCAAAAGGCTTCAAATCAGTGAAGTCTGTGGACTTCAGGCAGTAGACTGCTCCTTTCAGCTCCTTCGTCTTGGTAACTTGTGGCTTTCAGAGCTCATTATAATACTCCTACTCCAAATCCAGACCTGAATGCAACTAAAGCATGGTCAGGGCCATAGTCCAGACTCTCCTACAAGCTCAGCATGAACTACTGGTATCAGTAGTGCAACTGGAAGAAGCCTGTTGAGTCATTAAATCCAGTCTTTGGCAGTCAAAAGCAACCATATAATGGAAGGATCCACACCCCTTCTTTGCTTTGCCACAAAACACTTCATTAATCCATGAGGAACTTAAGATCTTGGGTGCAGAAATAAAGTATGCAAAAACCACATCAAAGGACCACAGAAAGGTAGCAATAAGCGTCATAATGTCCTAGGACAATGTCAGAGTAAAAAAACATATCTGCAGAAAAAGCCCAGATGACCTTCAAGGGTACATTGCACACTGTATTACCTTGGGAGGCAACTCATTGGTTCTTCATTTGATTCTTGTTTCCAACTGGGCAATCATCTCAGTTCTGAGTCTGAGGGCCACAGAGATGACCTGTCACCCACGAGGTTGCTCAGTGCTACACAGAGAAGCTTTGACTCTTGAGCACCTTCTCCCCTCCTACTGCAGACAGTCTCTGACCTCCAGAAGGAGGAGAAACACCAAGCATGAGTGGGAGAATATTTTGTCTTGTCTAAACCTTCCCTATTCCCCACAAATAAACTAAACATTATGCAAAGGACCATCAGGAGCATGGCATTAACTAATCTTTATCCCAGCTTGGCAGGAGTCACAATCAATGGACAATTTTGCTAGCACATCAATGGCTGAGGATCTAGATGCATTTTTGTGATTAACCCTGATTTGGAAGTTTAAATTTTGAGCCACTGGTGATTATCTCATATTGAAACATGAAAGCTCTGGGAAGTCATACATATTAACAAGGGATTGGTAGGTAGAATGCCTGTTGTCCGCAAAATTATTTTTTCAGGCAAACAGATCAAATCAGATTTAAGAAAATAAAAAATGAATATCAGGACACCCTTAAAAGTTCCTCAGCTATGTTGTTATTTTCCTGTATGTTGCCATGTTTTTCTATTTTATGATAAACACTTAGAAACAAATGTGATGTAACAAACAGAAAATAATGATTCCAGGAGAGAGATGAAGTAGGAGGAGATGATCTCTTTAAAATTAATAATAATAATCCTCTTTTCCTGCAAAAACCTTTGGTGACAAAAGCTAGAAGAAAAGTACAAAAATAAAGTCCCAGAACCGTCACTGAAGACTGTGGCTTGTTTTGAAGCCTTCAAACAAGTCGGTCTTTCAGCCTGTAGCCATTGCTGCCCCCCCAAAAAAGCCAAAAGAAAATAAAAAAGGCTCTTCTTTCTACTGTGGAATTCTGACCAGAACACGATCTTAAGAACCACATCAGTGCAGTTCCCACAGAAGACAAGGTCAGAGTTTGACCCTCCACTTTATTTTTAAACACAGTTTTTTTCATTTGAACATGTAAGTAGTAGTAGTTCAAGGGAAAAAAAAAGGTCCAGATGCTTGATGAAATGGCAGCAAGGAATCAGTTGATTCTGCTTCCAGTTGATAACATTTATTGTCCTTATTGTAGTGGTAGGCCACTATAATTTACTTTCAGAGGGACAAGCATACCCCCGTAGAGAAATTATTTTCATTAGGGTGAAATAAGTGCGTCAGAAAATGCAGAACTGAAATAAAAGAGAAATAAAAACATCAGATCATAAATTAGGGAAGATTTATGAACTGCCTTTAGTCAAGACAATACAGAAGATAAATCGGGAAGAATTGAAGGATGCTACATGCAGTTGTGAAGGTGGGCAAGAGAAGACTTTTCACTGAAGTGCCTTGAAAGAAAAGGAGACTTTGGAAAGAAAAGCTTTTTAAACACCAAAAGATAAAGGACAGAAATAAGGCTTAATGAGTTAATCTTTGAAATGCTGTGCCAATTTCTAAGTCAGCAAAACATGTACAGATTTAAGTATAACAGCACAATGTTCTCCTATACTTCTGAAAAGAAAAGCTACTTTCACAAACGAGACTGCATGCCTTTATCAACAAAATTCCTCTATCTGCAGCCTGCATGTCCAAAAATAAACCAGTAAAGCAGAAAATCCTCATGTTGAGAGAAACTGAGAGGGCTACCTTATCTGCCTATGAATAATCTTTCCCAAAGTTGGACACATCCACTTGCTTATACATGCTAGTGCACATCTAATTGCTGCAGGTAACAACCCAACTGCAGTATGTAATTCAGACATTTGTATAGCCCAGATTGAGTATATCAGGTTTAACATGAAAGCATCCTCCCACCATTGCTTTCAGTCTGCTGTTGGGAGGATATTTTAGCACTAAAATGGTGGAGCCCAGTTAGAGGAGCCAGGGGAGGGCAGCTGCAGTGCTGGTTTTCTTACTCAGCTGGTGAGTATACAGCAACCAAACAGGAGACATATTTAAAACCACACCCATCCAGGCGCACACACGTCTGTGTATTGGCTTCCATGAGATGAAAGGAGAAAGTGCGAATTCATTTCCAGCTTGCAAGAGATGATTGCAGACAACCTGGAAAACAATGGAATCGCTGAAGTGATAATGAAGTGTATTTTCCAAAGGTGCTGCAACACAGTCAGCAGAAAGGAAACCACAGTGGTCTTTGTAAGAGGAGCTGGACACCTATATTGTAACAAAAGTATGTTATCACATAAATGCAATTTCTGAGGGACTTTCCTCTACTTCAGCGGGGATGTTTGCCAGCAGCCCTGCGCTGCATGCAAGGTGGTGAACAGCGGAGCTTCCTTGAGCCACCTCACAGGATGGGACAAGCATGGCCTCCTTCCCTTCTGGCAAAACTTCTCAAAGCAAAACTTCCACAAATCCAAGAGAGCAAGACAAGGACGCTCATTCTCTATTCAGAAAAAAAAAAATTTGGTTCTGGTCCCACTAATGAAGCCTGAATAAGGGAGAGACAGAAGGAAGATATTTACCTATAAAAAATAAATGATTCAGACATGAATTTTTGAGACTGGCACCATATGGCTGGAAAACTTCTCCGGGAAAAAAAAATAAATCCTCCTGAGACTGAATTTCCTTTTGATAGGGACATGAGCAAGGGTGTGCTCGCTGGGGGCTTTTAAACACTCTTTGTTAAAGCAGATGCCTGGCTGCTCACCTGTGGCAATAACACATGGCTCTTCCTTTCATCTGCAGCTTGTGTTACTTTTGAGCTGGTTGGGTTTATAGCTCTTCCAGGACTATAAAAAATCATGACTTGTTGGTTCTCTCCCTTTACACTGTCTTTCAAGCAAAGACTAGACAGCATGCAAACCACATGCTAAATAATAGTTAAATGCATGTCGTCTTAAGCACCCCTGTTGTTAGGAGGCAGCTCTGTGCCAGGGTGGCATCCTTGAGGTGCTTTGAGAGGAAAGAGGGAAGGAAAGGCTGCAGGCACTGTGCTACTGGCACTGCTGAGAGATGGAGGGAGGGCCAGGAGGGTGCAGCCCCCACACCTCTGCTTTCCAAACCTACAACCTCTGCCAGCCCTGAGCCCAGGTTTCCTGTCTGGAAGACCTATTGCCTCACTTCAGACTTCAGTCCAAGACCGAAACAAACACACTGGACAGACTGGGAGAGGGTGGGGCAGCAGATTCAGGCCAGGCTAATAGTGAGCTTGAAACTGAAATTCTCAGTATGAGTACATGAGTACATACATACTGAATGAGAATATAGTAAAACACAGGCAGGTCAGGAAGGTTGCATCCCAGGATTCAGGATCAGACAAGAAAGAGCTTTGATTTGTCTGTCACCTGCCCATGGGGGATCAGACTGTGCAGAGGGTTCCTTTTACTTCATCCTTTGGCTTTCATCTTGGATGTGGAGGGCTGCAGCAGGATGCATCTAAGGAGCTAAGGAACAAAAATTCGGACTTGTATAGGAGTTTGGCTCAGACATCCCACTGATGTTTTAGCAGCTCCACAATGAGGTGAGGAGTGAAGAAGGCAGGCACCTGGGAGAAAACGGATGAGACTTGCTGAGGATAGTTGGGTTCTGCCACTCGCTTTTTGCAAAGAACTGGTTAACAGCATATGACAGTCAGGTCATGTATGTTTTTTAATTATGTGTCATTTATTGCTTGAATCATGAAGTGTCAGGGTCCTGCTCAGGCAAAGGGACTGCAGAACAACAGAGGTAAAAACAACTCTGGGAGAAGGACTTAGCTGGAACCAGTACTGGAGAAAAGGCTGTGGCTCCTGTGTGTCAATAATACATGGGGAAGAAGGTGAGGGAGCATGCTGGCAGCTGTAAGTGATGTGGGCCTGACAAGTGATGGAGAGACCAGCTACTGTGCAGCAGCTGCTTCAACCTCTGGAGGGGATGTACACATCCCATGCTGTGCTCTTTGGCCTTCTGGCTGTCACAGGCTCATGGAGCTGAGAGCAAGCTGGTGATTCTTCAGACAGCAAAGCCTGGTGTGAAGGAGCACAGTGTGAAGCTCGCTGTCCACCTAATGTGGTTATGCCCCAGTTCTTTAAAAAGCAAAGATAAATGAGAGGTCTTAGCCCAGGTCAAACTACCTTAACATGATCTCTCAGGAATGGCAATTGGCATACACACAAAAAAAATGGAGGAGGAGGGAAGGGAAAATATTCCTGTGGATTCCTGTTTTATGTTCCCCCCCCCCGTATGCAGGACTTGCAGCCATGCCACATCTGCTGCCACTGCCCTGAACCCCAGACAAGAGCCTCCCCATGCAGGCCATGCTCACCAGCCTTTGTTTCATGCACAAGGTTACATCCTTTGGCTGCTTTCCCTGCTCCCAGCCAGCTGCTGCTTTTTAAGGCAGTTTCTGAAAGGAGGGTCCATCCCCCAGGATGGCCAGCACATTCCCAGGAGCCCCAGGGAATTGATGTGACTGCATGGCTGGATAGCTGTGTCCTGGCAGTACAAGCATAACCCCAGGACACACAAGGACACACAGTGAGTTGTGGGGCCTGGATATTCTTCTTTTGTTTAGTATTTTTCTGTATCATATACAAAGCTATATGTACAGCACAAAGGCCGTCACAAGGGTGGACATGTCCTGTCATGTGATGCTTAGTTGTCTCCTGCTGCCCCAAAGCCGGATCTTGCTGTTATTTCCTGCAATGGGACAACAGTGCCTTTTGTTTGGGTTTGCTTTGGGCAGCTGGGCCTCCGAAATATGAATGCATACATTTTCCCCCCTTCCTTCTCCTTCTCCCTTTCTCAATAGGCTCAACTGAAGTGCTCACGTAATAGATTGTGCCTCTGAAAGTCGAGCATTTGTAAGACTTTCTTTGCCTTTCTCCTAAGACAAGTTCATTTCTCCTTCTGTACTGAAGCACCTTTGCTTTGTCATTCTTGAGCCGTCAGCAAGACTGACTCTCCAAGATGATGATTGCAGGTTATGAAGTAATATCTGCATCACATCACTGTTCTGTTCGACACTGGGTGATCAGGTAGCTGTCCCCATTTCTCTCTCCGTGTGGCAGATGACAGAGGTATCTGTATCCCCAGTACTATCAGGCCCTGCCAGTGTCCGTATCTGCCACTGAGAGTCCCTCAGATGACACTTACCATTTTCTTCTGCTTCTGCCAGCAAAAATATTAATGCTACTTTTGTTACTCCTTCCCTTTACTTGGTTCTGCCTTCCTGCCAATGTATATCTGCCACACAGGACTCCCCCTGTGCTCCCAAATGTTAGTACAAATCCAGCTGCCAGCAAACCCCAGCACTGCAGAACCTGTAATGGGGCCTTTTGCACTTACCTGGATTATCACAAGCTATTAGTCAAGTACCTCAATGTACTGGGCTATGAAGAAAGATCATAATTTTCTGTTTGTCTTTTCTCTTCTGCAAGCCCTCTCTCACAGCAGTCAGATGCCAAACTCCTACCCATATACTTAATTTTCAGTATGGATGCCTAGCAAGCAAGAAGCTAGATTAGAAACGCTTCTTCACTGCTGCATCTGGTAAACATTATCAGCCAGGGGTCTGCGAGCTTTGATTCAGGTCAGCTGGCATCAAAGGAGAATTGAGAGTGTTTGCTTTCAATTCCAAGGGTGAACAAAATAATCTGTTCTAAAGCTCAGGCCTTCGCCTGCCCTTCATCAGGGGTCAGTTCGTGCAGGGGGAACCAGAGAGAGGAGAAATGGTGTGCTGAGCAAAAGTGTCTGCTTTGTTCTGCTGTGTTAGGGCTGGCGTCAGCAGACCTCTGAAAGAGGGAGGTAACCCTGCTACCACTTGTTCAAATATTTTGAATAATAAAAGTGTTAGTTTAATAAATGTCCTGGAGGAGGAAGAGTTGCCCTAGTTCAGCATTTTCCCCTTTGAGCCTGGAGTAGCTGCAACCAGTGGTTAGCAATCTGAGAATGAGGGTAAAGGGGGGATGGGGATCAAGATGTAGCTTTTGTAAGAGGTCTGTTTTGGCTTTGCTTTTGGATGTGACAATCACTAGTGCAAGTTCTTCCCTAGCTGATGCCTCCTTAAATCCAGAGTGGTGATGTGCAAAGCTAGAAAAATATTCATGTTCAAGCTCAGCCTCTGCAATGCCCCAGCCATTTACCTTCCTGATTAGGCAAAATCCGCATCTACCAATACTAATTATTTTCAGCACATTTGTTTATTCTTCCTTTCTGGTCATTTCCTTACACTTTATTTTTTTCTTGTGCAAAAGGAATTATTCACCCTGATTTCTGAGGATCAGTTGTGTTCTCTCCCAAGCAGAGACGAACAGGCTGTAACCCTGCATTCCTAGTTATGCTGAAGAGTAAGAAGAGTCTCGAAAGGCAGCGGACAGCAACTCCAGCGATTCAGATTTGCCTCCTCAGTGTCCTTCTGACTCATCTATGGAGATCAGGGCCAGCACATCTGCCCTTTCAGAGGTGCAAGAGAACACACTGATCAGAAAAACGGTCAGAACCCAAAGTGATCCATGCAGCTGTCAGCAGTAAATTATTAGTATTGTTATTATTATATTTTATTATTATAACTACTACTACTGCTGCTATTATTATTGCAATTGCCTTGTGTTTGCTCTTTTTTTCTCTAGCCAAGTAACTACTGAATAAAAGTGAAGCAGCTTCAACAGGAAGGTGTGAGAGATGAGCCCAAGGAGCCTGAAGAAGAGAGGAGGACGCTAATCTCCATCTACCACATCCTGCACTCATGCTGGCACTTTCTGAGAGAAGAGAACCTTCTTCCTCCTCCTGCTGTACTTTTTGAGAAGGACTTAGTAAACACATTTCATTCAATATATACCCCTCGAGCATTACAAAGGGACCCTGAGCTGGGGAACTGAGTATGCAACAAGGCACTGCCTCGACACCAAACACAAGCCCCATTCAGAGTAACCATGGGAAGCAGTTGTCACTCCTGGAAGAATAAAATCCATCTTCATGCAGTTAGACATTTTAGAGGCTCACAAGATTTCTTTGGGCTTTCTAACTGTCATTCCAAATGCTGTGACAGAGAGGATCATCATTTAAAAGCATGTTTTCAGCTTGCTGTATGAGTGGTGGTCATGCATGTCCTTCATGCCTCCTGCTGGAAGTGCACTTCCTGATTTCTGTATTGAGAATTAAGTTGTTTTTGTTATGGATATATTATCAAATAAATGCAGTCTCTTTTCAAATCTAAAAAAAATGTTCCTCAGCTTAATCTGGCCCTATGAACAGGCTGTGATCTTTTGTAAACCTTTGCAAACAGCATTAACCAAAATACATCACAACAGCTCTTGGCAAACTTATTTCTGCTGCTTCTTCTGCTTTGAGCAGCTGCTGGCTCAGGCTTGAAAACATCATGGCAAGACCAGCTGAAGCCCTCACCCCCGTCTGCCCATTCACACCACCTCAACACCCAACAAAAAGAAATGTTTCCTAAGCTCTTTTTGTTTTTTTTCCCCTAGCTGCTGCTCTGATCTTGTGGCATAGCCCCATCCCTGGGGACAGGGGAGCTCTGTCCCCTAGCACCACTGCAGAATTCACTGCTTCATCAGATCACAGCCTACTTGTTAATTCAGTTAAATTGTATGAAAAAGTGTTCTGGCTGAGGTGAAAGGGTTAGGAATAAATAATATATCTTGCTTCAAAGTATTATTTCTACTAAAATGCATCACATTTCAGGATGCAACAGTTTGATAATATGCCTTTTTCGCTGACGTAGTAAGCACATGAAATGGTCAGATATGTGCCAGGGTTGAAGATTTATGGCTTTCCAATACCCTGCCAACTGCTTTACCCTTGCACCCGCTCCACCATTCATTCCTCCCCTAGGCACCTTCCCCATGGCTGTTTCCTACAGCTGAACAGCTCTTTGGCAAATTCAGCCTCATCAAACGCTCCCTCAGACTCTGCTTCTGTGAGGCTGCCTGTTACACTGCACAACAACAGCCCTGCGGTAGTTACAGCATGGCTTCAATGTGCTGTGCCAAGACAGCTCTTCACCATTAGCTCATCCTGCCTTTCCCCTCTGCTGCTGCCTGTGCATCCATGTATCCCTCTGGCCTTTGGTGTCAAGGAGCTGGAAAGATGAACGTGCAGCAAAACAAAGCTTGTCTTTTCTGTTTTTAAAATTATGTCACAGGGATTGGGTTTGGGTTTTTTTGGTGATTCACTCTACTGTTGGGTACAGAGTTGTGATTTACACTGTGTCATCAAAATGCTACAAACTTTTGTGCTGGTGGTGGTTGTATCAGCTTGGAGTTGCTTGCATCCATGTAGCCTTCCCTAGTTCATGTGTGGGAGTCAGGTCCCATCTGTCTAACTGCATCCCTGGCAGAGGGATGTCCTGATTTAATTGCTACAGATGGAGTTATAGTGCTACCCATACCATGTAGGTAAGCCCTTGTGTATCACATGAAAATGCACTAGGGCTCTCCCGGCTGAATAATAATCTATTATTATCCACCCTGCAATAACCCATGAGTGACACTCAGGCAGTTACCATTCATCAGCACTTAACCTGGCATTGGCCTACAGAAATCCCTAATACAGCAATTTTCTTTCATATTAGTGGCTCTTCCCATTTTCCTTCCAGGTTTCAGAGTCATCCTCCCTTCCTGGCCTCAAACCCTCGAGGTCTCAGAACATGCTGCCTGTTTACTTTGATGACCATTGCACTAGTCTAAATTCAATCCCATAGCTCTGAGCTGTGGTACAGTCACAGCCTTAGATACAGCTGGGCTGATCTCAAGGAGCAGGTTTCATTCTTTTGCTAAGGATCTGAGAAGCTACAGGAGATAACCCGCATTTGAGGCCATCTGAAACAACAATAACCAGAGGGCACACCTCAGGGTGAGGATCTGTTAACATTCACTGTTGCATTTTCCAGACACATGGCTCATTCCTGGCTCATTCCTTTTCCTGAAGGAAAATATTTCTTTTACTGCTTGTTTTCTTCTACTGACTACCTAACACCATCTCTCTGGGTCTCTTTATTCAGGACGATAGGTATCCACTCACGTTCCCAGAGTTTGAGCCTGGGAATGACATTGCAGAGTTGTGTAAGATTTTGCGATTTGCTTGCACAGGAGAGGAGCTCTCTGATTGTTGAGGAAAGCAGCAGTCTTATGAGCTGGTGGGGATGACAACTCCTGAGCAGATTTTCTGGGCCTGACAGCTCCTGCCTACCAGAGTGCTCCACCTTAATTCCTGCACAGCCCTTGTTACTGATGGGCTTGGAGGTGACTTGTGTGTGTGTTTAAGAATGACCATTCTGTGAGCCCTCCCATGTGGACATGGGGGACATCTGAGGCAGATGGGTGCTGAGGTTTCCATACATGCCCTGGGGGTGGATGCCCCAGCCTTCCCAGCATTAAAGCATAATAGAGGACATGCAGAGGTCCTTGAAAATATTGGAACATGTTGTACCAGAAGTTACAGAAAATAATCTTTCCTAATATGGGAAGCCTTTTATTTTATTATTAAGTGATTTCCAGCATGGGCACACATATTTGAAGGGGGCGGGACGGGAAGGGAAACGCAGGATTTAGATGGCAGGGATCCATGGCTTGCTCCAGCTGACGGGTGGGAGAAATGACATGAAAATGAACATGTGGTCTTCCTCTCAGCTCCATTGGCAGGAACAGCAAGAGCCGGATGCAAAAGAACAGGGAGCTGGTTTGACCCTTCTGTTTTGCCCAGCTGGATGCCAAGGGAAAGTCTTCAGGATGGGGGAAAACAGTGCTTGGCCTGCACCAGAACAGGCAGGAAGATACTTGGTGTCTGGAGCCCTTGTCACCACCACTTCATCACAGAGGTCACACAGGTTAGTGGTGTGCTCATTTCATGAGGATGTCATCTGGTCTCAATCCACCCCATAATTAATCACAGACACAACGGTGCTACCTGGCAGAGGTGCGGGGTTTTTTTTCATTAGAGAGGAAGAACCCTAAATAGGTCTCACAGACACACTAGCAACACGACTCTGTTAATAATCTTTAATTGTGCTGTGCCTGGCTGTGGCACTAAGAAAAGAGTTAAGAGGAACAGAGACCTTAAAGAGTAAAAGTGAGTCACTATAAATGGAAGGAAGGATAGAGATCGTCAGCATTTCAGCACTGAAGGGGATTGAGCCCACCATTGGCAAATTTACAAACAACACCAAGCTGGGTGGGAGTGTCGATCAGCTGGAAGGCAGGAGGGCTCTGCAGAGGAACCTGGACAGGCTGGAGAGTTGGGCTGATTCCAATGAGATGGGGTTCAACAAGGCCAAGTGCCAGGTCCTGCACTGTGGCTACAACAACCCCCTGCAGCGCTACAGGGCACAGAGTGGCTGGAGAGCAGCCAGGCAGAAAGGGACCCGGGAGTTTGGATTGACAGGAAGCTGAACATGAGCCAGCAGTGTGCCCAGGTGGCCAAGAAGGCCAATGGCATCCTGGCCTGTATCAGGAATGGTGTGGTCAACAGGTCCAAGGAAATGATTCTTCCCCTGTTCTCAGCACTGGTGAGGCCACACCTGGAGTGCTGTGTCCAGTTCTGGGCCCCTCAGTTCAGGAAGGATAGTGAGGTACTGGAGGAGGTCCAGAGAAGAGCAATGAGGCTGGTGAAGGGACTTGAGCACAAGTCCTGTGAGGAGAGGCTGAGGGAGCTGGGGTTGTTCAGCCTGGAGAAGAGGAGGCTCAGGGGAGACCTCATCACTCTCTACAACTATCTGAAAGGAGGTTGTAGCCAGGTGGGCATCAGTCTCTTCTCTCAGGCAGCTATCAGTAAGACAAGAGGGCATGGTCTTAAGCTGTGCCAGGGGAGGTTTAGGTTGGATATTAGGAAGAAATTCTTTACAGAGAGGGAAATTAGGCATTAGAATGGACTGCCCAGGGATGTGGTGGATTCTCTGTCCCTGGAGGTTTTTAAAATGAGACTGGATGCGGCACTTAGTGCCATGATCTAGTAACCATGGTGGTAGTGAATCAAGGGTTGCACTTGATGATCTCAGAGGTCCTTTCCAACTCGTCTGATTCTATGATTCTCTGATTCTAAGTAACCTGGTTATCTCTTGAAGAACCCAGTTTATGGATAGGGTTAAAATTCAGGTAATAGTAACATTAATCTTTAGGAATGGGACAAAACCTAAAGCTCCAGTTGGCATTGGACTGCCAAAGCAATGTGTAAGCTGATAAAAAATGATTCCCTGACAACCTTTTTCCCTGGGCTGTAGAAGAGCTGAGGTGAGAATCTGGGGTAGGGGTAGGGCTGGGACAGGAACAGGGAGAAAGTTGGCACAGGAGCTCCAGTTGGCATGGTGTTGCCAAGGGGTTTCCAAAGTAAGGGGGAGGCAGCAAAAATGTTTTTTCCCCTACAACTTTTTCATTTAAATGATGACCCAGGGCTCATGCTACACTTAGGGTTAGGATTAAGGTATGGGCTACCTGAAAGGTTATGTCTTTGATATCTTCATCGGGACCATGGCAGGTTATCACTAGCTATAGTTAACTCAAGGTCAGGCTTTTGCTTTAGGAAGGAGAGAAACCTAGAAGCTTCAGTAGATGTTGCATTCCCCACAGGCTGCCAAAAGAAGCAGCAGTCTCCTAGAAGGTTTGACAGCTGCTTGATTTGGGCTTTGGGTCCTCAGCAAAGGGTTCATTCCCTGCACAGTCTTAGAGCTGAGTTTAGTGCTGGAAAAGGGAAGCCCCTGAAGCACCAGTTAGCATGGCACTGGTGAGAGACTTCTGAAGGAAAGTGCAGGCCACAGAAAGATTTCTCCTCCTATTGCTTTTTCATCTGGACCATTGCTTTGTGTGCCTGTCTAAGGATCAGGTGCCCTCAGGGACTTAGCCTTTAGGGCTAAGGGCGGAAGAGGAAAAATGCCTAGAGCTCTAGCTGGCATGAATCTGCAAAGGGTTTGGAAAAGGCTGGAATGAACAGTAAAAAACTTAACACCCTGCTACATTTTTCATCTCAGCCATGGCTGAGTGTTCTTACCTATGAAGCAGTCCACACTTTGGCTTAGGGTTACAGGGAGGGCACTTACAGGTCCTATAGCTCCAGCTGGCATGGGGTTGTTAATGCACAGCCAAAGGGAAAGGAGAGGCTGCAAAGAGCTTTCTCCCATCACAAGATCTTTATCTCAGCCATGGCTTAGTGTTTTTGGCAAATGTTCAGCTCACGCACAGGGTTTAGGGTTAGGTTCAAGAGAATGTCAAAGCCTAAAGCTGCATGTGATGTAGAGCTGCCAAGGAGCTCCCTCAGAGGGAGGGAAAGGATTCATTAGGATTTTGTCTCTGAAAATTTCATCATTGGTGTGGCTTGTGATAGTCCAGCCATGGCCAGTGTTTAGGGTCAGGAGAGGGAAAATCCTTGAACTCTAGTTGTGTTGTGGCTGACAAGGGAGGCTGTAAAAATATTTCTCCCCTGAAAGCTTCTTGATTTCTGCTACAGCTTGTGGTCCTTGGAAAAGGGTTTGGCCTGTGCCTAGGGTTAGGGTTTGGGTTGGGAATGGAACAAAGTTTAGAGCTTCCATCAGCCTGGGGCTGCCAAAGGAAAGGACAAGCTCCACAAAGACTTCTCTGGGAACCTCTTTATCTGGGCCCACAGCTTAGGGTCCTTGATTAAGCCTCATTCAAATCCATTTGTCAAACAATGTCAGTAGATTTTTCTAAGTAAGGAGGAACTGAGTCATGCCCATTAGTTGTATATTTCTCCTCAGGGTTCAAATCAAATCTTAATTTAGGTGTTATGTAGAAGTCCTTTGAAATAAAACTCCCAACCAAATCTTACAAACTTGACTGTACCCAGTGATTGCTTACAGTGCTTAAAAGGAGGAAAATATCGGTGTCAGGTAAACACCATAAATAACTCCATGAGACTGATTCTTCTCCGTTGTGCAAGCCAGGAGATATGAGCTACAGACAAACCCATCATTTTATTAAGGTGGATAGAAGTCTATCAGAACTTGCACATAAGTAGATTCTGGTGATAACTTCGTACTTGTAAGACTGTTGACATTTCCACTTAAGTAGCACCAAGTAATTCCCTACTAGGATATGGCCAATTCAGCACTGTAGTGCCACAACAATAGAGCTCTTCAGGGGTCAGTCACACGTGCAAGAGATTCAGCCAAATGGGTCAGAGTTCACATGCTTGGTCAGGTCAAGAAAATTTCTAGCCTTCAATTTTTCCCTTTTGCTCAACAGAATCAGGAGTGTTCACTACCCCCAAAACGTGAACAATACCTACTAAATGTGCTCTTAATCCAGGGCATGGAAGGAAGTAACTTAATAGTATACTCTTACAACCTGGCTCTGCTAAGAAGGTGATGGGGAGAGGCAGGGCTCACTCTGAGGCATTGTAATTTGAGCACAGTGAGAAATCAAAAAAACACTTGAACCTAAACAAGTTCTACTTGGCAGAAAAGTTTGGATTAAGGAGAAGGGGAGGAACAATAGGGTGACATTGTGAGGAAAGGTATCAGTGGGGAAAGAGAAGGCCAAGGGTTCCTGCCAATGGGAAAGGGTAGTTATTAGAGCGGGTGTGAGCTACTTACCTACATCTGCAGTAGAAAAAGAGCCAAGGAACAAGACTCTTAAGGTAATGGTCAATGGGTCAGGAGGATGAGTGGCCTTGTGGGATGAGAAAGGACATTCATGCACTGGTACTCATGACTGGCACTTTATCTGAGGCAGGACAGAAGCAGAAATAGATTTGACATCTCACATAGGTTTGCAGGTATTGAAGCCACCAACTAATAGCCACACCTAGGGAATGGGAAAAAGTGTGATTCATAGGAAACCCTGAAGAAAAATATTCACCCTCTAGTGTTTCATGCATGGCAACCTCCAGGACACCACCACCTGTGCTTGTCACTGACAAGGGGCACAATGTGGATCACTGATGGTGCAGGAGTTGCAGGTGGCCTTGCATGACCAGACAACCTGTGCTCAGACAACTGCATCCAGGGAGCAATGAGACCCAGGCACAGCCTGCTGCACTGCCCAGCAAAACTGCTCTCATGGATAAAGCCAAAGTGCTGCAGGTAAATCCCAGCAGCTGTACCCATCTTTGAAGGTCAGAATGCGCCAAGGGACTCGTGCAAGGAGGGACTTGTACCTTTGTGCATTGGTGCCCTTGAAAGATGTTTGTACTCATCATTAACAAAGGCTGTGGCTGGCAGGGGTAGATGGGCACAGAAGTTGTCTTGTATTTGTTTTTTCATTGAAAATACAGTTTAGCTCACAGTGAGACATACCAGGAAGTCCCATCATATGCCTGCACCTGCATGTAGTTAAACGGCTTGTTGGATCAAGGCCACAAGGAAAACCTTTGCTGAGATGGAAGAAGAGAAGGGCAAAAAATACAAGATTAACACAATGCACTTGGCATTGCTTCAAGAACCTGTTTTGGTGCCACTAGGATCCCAAACCTTCCCAAAAGTGCACAGGGTACCACCTGTTTCTCAGCCACGACACAGGTCTGCAAGTGCAAGAGCAGGTGTCAGTTTTTGGAAGCACAGATGCAAAGCTAACATGAACTGAAAGCAAGTTGTTTATGCCCTCGCACAAAAACATGACATTCAAGCCCTATTGAGAATTACCCCTGCAAAAATCAAGCAAAATTAATAGCTCATATCAAAGTTGGCCTCACTTCAGGAAAATTTCTGTTGCCTTGGTAAACACAGCTGAGTCTCCATTTTTCTCCTTCCTATTGGCAATGTACTTTGCTTGCTAAATAAAGATATATAAACAATCTCTCCTTGTACAATAATTTTTATGCTTTCCCATCAGTCTGTTTCAGTTAGCTGCCCCTAGTCCGTGCAGTACAGGGCAAAGCAGTATTCAGAGTATGCATTAAAAATGTTTGGGTTTTGGTCAAGATACTAACAAGAAAAAAAGCAAAATTTTCTGGATGTAAATGTAGGGTGAGAGAAAGTCCTTCTTTCATCATGTCTCTCTATGAGACAATGTCCTGCTACTGTTTCCCTTACAAAAAATCTCAATTTTCTGCACAGAACTGATTGTACAAATTTACTCCAGCATAAAATCTAGTATTCAGAATGTACCAAAATTTTTTTCCATGCATAAATTATTCATTTCCCTATTTTATATCCTAAAATCTTTATTGCTCAAAACCTGTTCATTATTTCTGCAACATAAACACTTACCTTATGATTAAATTGCTTTTATTTTTGCCTTCCCTTGGAACTGCCTATAACTAATTTCCATTCATTGCCCACCCCCAGAGGGGAGTTATCCTGGATAGAAACATCTGCTCAAGGAGAATTGGAAACTGATAGCTTTTTCTATCTGGTCATTTTAGCCTTTATGGCTATGAGCAGAAATCCCTGTTCAGCAGACAATCTCTAATTTTAACAGGTCTTTGGGTTGAGGACAATCCCAGAAGCAGTTACTCAAAAATACCCCACCCAGGTAGTTATCTGGAGCAACCTGTCAACTTCTCTAGCAACCCAACAGCCCATGACGACGCATAAGGGAACAGCAAACCTCTCCCCGCACCTCCAGCTGCAAAGAGCAGCATTACTGCATCCAGCCTGAATTTCTGCCATCCTAAAAATACTAAAAAAGCAAGAGCAGCATCAGCTTTGACTGCAGATCTCCCCATGCAATCTAGGTTTAGTATAATAATTTCCCATGTGTCAATCCAACCCCAGCCCTTTTCTAAAGATCATCCTTAGATGAGGAGAAGCCCCCGTGGAACAAGTTGTTATGCTGGTGGTGTAGGCTGCTCCCTAATAAAATAATATGGGGGATGAAGATGAGAGGGCACACACATTACTAGGTCAAGAGGGAAGAAAACTGTGTGCTTACCAGTGGTGTCATCTGAGCAGCAGCATGGTCTCTGTAACTGATACATGGCATTTTAAGCATGCATGAACCCCTCCTGCATGCTGCAGGGAAACAGCAACTCCCCTGAGACTTGGGAAGAAGGATTTACTTGCCTCTCTATGCCTCGGCTTACAAGTGCGTGGCATTAATTTGGTTTTAAATGACTCTGAAGACAGTGCACATTCGCTGTCTAATCTACTCAAAAAAATAATTTGGTTAAAAAATAAAAAGCTGTTATAGTTTGTATCCAAGAGCAAGCTCTTCTCACTTCACTAGCTGCACAGGCAGATCTTTGTACAATAACTCCTACATGCTTTTCCAGTGGTTAGCACAGAGGCATAGATTGTGCTTGGCAGAGAGAGGATGGATGTGGAGAGCATTCCAGCAGCATGCCAGCCTGGTAGCTAACCATGGTCTGGATGAGCGGCAGAAAAACTGTGCCAGTCTGTTTGAGCTGCCAGATTTCCTTAAAGGAGGTGGTTTTCTCTATGCCAGCTCCCCGGTCTAGACCAAGCTTTGGCTCCTTGTGAATGTACCCTGTTATCAGTCATTACCCAGATGTTGCAGGGCTTGTAGTTCAGCTCCGTACCTTGATCATGATGAGAGAGGTGAAAGAGAAGATCTACATACAAAAGGACATTGATTTTCAAACAGCATTTTGTTTTGTAGTACTACTCAATTAGAAGAGATTGAAACATATCCCATTAGGCTTCTGGAAAAGGAATCTCCCACAGGTTTTAATAGCAACAGGTGCAGGCAAGGGCCATTCACCCCAGCACTGCATGTTGTCCCCATGTGAGGGCAGCCTGCCCCAGTTCCTGCTTGGAGTGAGATGGGGATCCAGTCCTGCAATAGGCTGGGCACAGACCCTCATGAAACTGTTTGTTCCATAGGCTGGGGCTGGGGTCTTCTTGGGGTCCTGTACAGAAGAGATGGCTGTGGTTTGTCTCCAGCCCTGTGTACAGGAAACTTGATCCATGTGCTAGACTCATGTCCCCATGTTTCAACAGAGAAGATGGAAAGATGAAAGGTCTGCCTGATTTTTGCATCATGTTCAGCTTCAAAAGAGCATCAGAAAGACTTTTTTCTCCATGAGAAAGTAGAAAGAGCCTAGAAATAAGGACCAGTGATTGGCTCCATCTGCACTCATATTGCTGGAAATGACTATTACAAACGTACTAAGGGCACCTTGCGCTTGTACAAATGCAGCACCACCCACAGAGTGATTCAAAAGGAAAAGTTTTCATTTAGCCTCCAAGTTGCACCCACTACTTAACGAATCTCTCATTAGGATCCAAGTTCTGCCCCTCCCCCATCTCCTTCTTTTAATGCAAATAAAAAGAAAATGCATAAAACCACACAAGGCTCAAGACTAGACAACAGGAGTTTTTCTCAGCAAACATGTTACTGAAGCCCAGCAGATACAGAAAGTAAGAAACCTGCTGTGGACAGAGGGGTAAAGAGGCAGGGGTTTATAACCAGTAAATGAGGACAGGCATGGAAGAGCAGCAATATCACCAGTCAGTTTACTTCAGTCAGCTGCACTTCTACATCATAAGAGCTCTGCATCATAAAAGTTCATGCTTGTGCTGAAAACAAAATTGCTAACTTTCTCTGCTGGCATGAAGGTTTCTTTAGATCAAATCAGAGGTGCTCAAGTGCAACTAAACTGGTAGTTTAATTCTGTTACTGTACAGCATCTGCTTTATGAACAGACAGCATCTACATCTGGAGCAGCCAATCCAAAACTAATTTACTCAAAACTGAAATCATAAAATTTCATAAAGGATGAAAAAAAAGGGTGTAAGAATGCCACATGGCAATGTCTCCCATTACAAACAAGTATCTGCAAAATTATAATAAGAATGCCTCAATCACAAAACTGATTTTACACAAAAGTAGAATGGCTCCAGAAATGAAACAGAAAAACATCTTTTTTTGGTCTTTTTCTGTCTCTTCTAGTTGCATTAGACATGCAAACTACATATATTTGCTTTTTCAAATGAACACATGCGAGACAATGAAGCAGTCTTGTCTGTGGCAGGTGCCAGGTGCCTGCTTAACATGTTTTACTAAAATTCCTGAGTCAGCCTTTCAGCTGAGCCAGAAGAAAAAACATGGTATCAAGCCCAGGTTTGCTAACATTGCCTGATGCCACCTCATCAGGCGCTCCGTGACACCACAACCTTGGTGCTCGCTGTTCACCTCTCCTCTCAGCCACAGCAGGGATGATACCAAGTGCCGAGAGCTGCCTGCTCAGGTGGAAAGTCCTGGAAGAGGTGGGTGGCTGCTGGCAGAGGCTGTTCCTCCAGTTCTAGCCATGACTCCAGTACAGAAACTTGGGGCATGCAGAGCGAGATGTGCTTTTGCAGCACTGTGAGAAGGAGCTGTTTAACTACAGCACTGGTTAAAGGTTTGAAGATTTCACAGCAGGATGAGAGAGAGAGAGAGACTGTGGCTGACAGCACAGCCTGGAGAGGAGCTGGAGTCATGGAAGAGAGGGAGGAAGATCCCAGACTTCCCAAAGCATCTCAGACACCAAAGTAAAGAAAGAACAGACAATCATCAAAAGGAAATTGATATAACCACATCAGCAATTTTGTTTTGTGTGCTTGCAAAGTAATAAAAAAGAGCTGTTTTTAGAAACTCTCCCCAAGTAGCTGGTTAATACTTCAACAAACAACCCTGCGTTCGTGAGATCAGGTTGTGCATGGAAAGGCTCCACTCACAGCTACGAGAAAGCCCTGCGCTTTCAGCAAATACCTGCTCAAAATGAATGCTCTCTCTTGCCTCCCACTCCAAAAGCTATTCCAAGGCTCTTCAGAGTCATTACATGGACACGCATAACCAGCTTGTTAAGAGACACCAAACAATACTCTTGTTTATGCTTCCGATATGTGCTCACAGAATTACTTAATTCCTGTTATCAGCACTTGACATGATGTACTGGTTTTCTTGACACAACTGCAGCTCCACTCAGTGCTCAGGCAATCCCCCAAAGACCAATCCTGAGACATTCCTGCAGGGTCTTACCTCCAGACAGACTGATACTGGTGACCAAAAGATGGATGGCACTTTTAGATGCACAAGTACCACGTAGCATCCCTGACACCAGCGAGCTCCCAAAATTGTTAGTGTTCATCTGCTCACCTATCACTTGCATTAGCTTTCTTACTGCTGATCAATGGGATGATACATTTCTAAAAGGCTCCACTGCTGTGCTGTACATCTTAAATTACACATATATTGCTCTGCCATAGGAGAAAAGAAGTCAAAATGATTTATTTCTGGGTGAACAGAAAGCCTCCCCTTTGTCTCAGAACAGTAATTATTGTGGGCCACATTCCAATGCCAGACTTAGCCACAGCAGAAGTTACTAGAACAGAGATTATTTGTGGTGAAAGGTATTTCTCAGCAGGTATCAGGATGTTGGTTTTTAGCCCTAAAGCCTCTACGTTAAATACCACATCTTTAATTATTTCAATTTACCTTTAATCAAAGGATGTGAAACTGTAGTTCCTCCCTTTCTCTTTGCTGATAGCTGCTCCCACAGATACACAGAAAAGCAATTAATTACTGCAAATTTTAGAACAGAAGTAGCTATGCAGGTATCTGTGAAGATGCTAAAAATGTCAGGAGAAAAGCAAGAGAAATGTCAATGTTATTAAAAATAAATATCTACTTAATGCAGCATTTACCTAAATGTTTGCCAGAAAACAGTAAATAAGGAATTTAAATCCTGATGTAGCACAATTACACACTGAGGCTTGAAGGGTAAACTCCACTCGTGCACTGAAAGGCAGTCCAAGATGAAAATCTCATTCCAAACCTTGATATCATCTGTGCTAGCCCTTTGCACAAAAGTGGATTTTATCCAACATACAGTGACTTTGTAAACAACCCAATTCCTTTTTACCAATACTGAGTTTAGTTTTCTAATGTTTCCTTCCACATCCACAATGGTGGCTTATCAAACCCCACACCCTGGCAGTGTTGGGATTTATACTCCCTTTTCCATCCGTCAGGGCCTCTTGGTTGCTGCTCTTCAGGACTAAAGCCTCTGGCCCCCACAAGACCTGCTGTCCTGAGCTTTAAATAGAAGCCCACGTACCAGGCAAATAATAAATGAGCATTTCTTATATTCTCATAGTTTATCAAATAATGTGGGCGGTTCTTACAGTGAGCTGAATTAGTTATTCCTTCACTTGTCTCCAGTCTGCAGGCACATCTGCAAACACTAGCAGTAATGATTTTATGCTTTCTAGCAAGCTACTGACACAAGTGTTAAATAGTGAAAAGCCAGCAAACGATCCCCGAGGAAGCCTGCTATATATACACAAACAGCTCAGAGATGATTCCCTCCATCCATCTCCATTCAGAGTTAAGTCAGCATCAAAACCACTTTCTGTTGGACATTGTCCATTTTCTCTCTGGATCAAGATGCGGAGGAGGCCCACTCAGAAGACTTCTGCATCTTTTATCAAGCAAGCTTGTAATCTTGGTAAAGTAAACTACAGCAAGCTGATTTGACAAGATTCGTTTTCCTTAGGCTCAGGTAGATAGATACTAACAAAGTGCTGCTTCCTTATTTTGTTATTTAAGGACTCCTATTTCAGTTGTTCTGTCTGTTCTGTTTATTTTGCTTTGGATCAATGTCAAGCTGATCGACCTATACTTACCACCAGCATTCAATTTTCATAGCCTGTTAGCAGCACACTTTTTTCCACTCGCTGCCTAAAAAGCAACGTAAAGGAGTCAACAGAGCTCCTATCTCCAGGTCTTTAAAATTTCACAGATACAAATTTCTTAGACTTAAGAATTCTAAAATGTTCAGAGTCAGCAGTTGTCCTGAGTAACCTCCTCTAGCTTCTGTGTCAATGGAAAAGACTTCAATTTCATAATCTGTGATAGAGCTACATCTTCTATATGCTAGGCCATGCAAAACTACATTAGCACTGGCTTGAGCACCAATCTCAATAGAAACAATCAAAACTGAGCCAGTCTCCAGGTCGGACATTCAAAGCTTCCACCTGAAAGCTCTGCACAAGCTCATCTTCTCAGTTTGATGAGAATAATCTCTTTTCTAGAACATCTTTAAGAATTTCTGGCCAAGCTATAGCAATTTCTTTGACGCTTGTGTGATGGACTAGGAGAGAGTATAAAGGGCTTCATGCCAAAGAGTTAAACCTTTTCTAAACCAGAATAAAATAAAAGCTTTGTTCTACTTAATTTGGGTTATGAGCAAGGTCTTGGATCGCTTCCTAATTTGACTGGACTGATTTATTTCACCCAAAAAGCTGTGCTGGAAGTAATCACTGTAACACCAGGGTAACGCTCAACTTCATATAAGAACTGTGACAGAAAACAGCAAATGTCCTCACATGCACTGGCAGCTCCTAAACCTGCAGGGGTTGGACTGCCTGAGAGGGAGAAATCTGGGACCTTGACAGTGTTCAGACTAATAAGCACATGCTTGACTAAGATTTGAACAGTGGTTGTAATTGCCATCTGCATTATTTGCCTCTGCAGTGTACCAACAGTGGCAGGCCCACATTTTTTGAATATTCAAGGAGAAAATTCAAGATGTCAAGATGTGCCTGGCCCTTGCAGACTGGGGACCGGGGTACACATCTCAAATCATCAATTTTTTTCACGCACTACCTCCCCGCTTTTGGATCACTTCTGACAATATCATGCCACAACTTGATGTTCTGTGAAGTTCTGAGCAAGCTCTAAAACTTATTTTCCTCATGGAGGGCAGAAGGAGATATCTGCAGACCATAAAGATTGCATTTGCATAGCCTAGATATTATCAGCTAATATGGAAACATAATACTCTTTCTCGTATCCCAGTAATATCTAACCCATTCTAATTTCCTGTTGTTTCTTTCATGAGATGGCATATCAGAAGAGCTGTGGCAGCAAATACACCCCTCAACAAGTTGGAGATGTTGCACAGAGTGCTCGTGCACTCCCATCGCAGGAGCTCCTGTGAAATGGCCCCCATTATATACCTGTTAGCTGTCCTTCCCTTTCCATTGCTTCAGCTTACTCCATGCACAAGATGCTCGATGCACAAGAACAGCAATGGTCTATAGCCAGACTAACTTGAGTGAACAACGTGGTTCTTCTTAAGAAGTCAGAGATACAGCTGCCCAGCCCTCTCAGAGAAAACCTACTCTCTCCCCAATTACATTTTAAAAATCCACTGGCGCTAGCAATGTAGATTTTACCGGCACTACCAATGACAGAAACCACGTTGTCAGTATGAAAGATGAAACTGCAACATAACAAAGAATGAATGCCCACTTTTGTGCAAAACCACAATCCTAGAAAGCTACAAAAACATTCGGAAACAACAGCTCTTTTATTTTGGCCTTGATACTGCCCTCGTGTTCAATCTAGTTCACCAAAATAAGACAACCCCCTGTCATTAAAGATGATCTCATTGAAAAGCAGCTCCTAGCAAGTTTTCTTGCATAGGAGGCTTTAGCTGCCAGCCCTGATGCAGCCTGACTAGGAGCAGTGTTTGCTCAGCACATTCTGGTGGTTTCAGAGACAAAGCCAGCATTCCCAAGGCTCGAGATAATCAAGCAGATGAAGTCATGCACTCTGAATGCTCCAGAAAGAGAAGGGGGTGGGGGAGTGAGGAAGGGGTGTTGAAGGTAGGAATGGGGGACCACGTTTATTGTTAACATGTAGAAAAGGAGACAGAAAAAATGTAGCCCATGTGATGCTTCTCTACATGAGTGACAAGCTGGCACTACCAATAAAATAGTATTTGAACAGATGAATCATTTAACCTCAGGGGAAGTCAGACTTACAGGCAGCCCATCTAAATGCAGGCACTACAACAGAGCACCTACATCTACGTGGTCTCCTCAAGGACAAAGATCTTTGGTGGCTACAGAGAGAGCCTAAAGCCAGTGGCTTCTTATTTCAGGGACCTCAATTAAGCATCACCTTGTTATTATCCTCATCTCTTTTAAGGAAGGTACTGCTAATACCAGTCAACAACATGTAGAAATAAAAGGTGAACCACGTGCTTTAAACAAACCCTTTCGTTTTGGAACCTGCTTAGGGAGCAGGCTAGGGCAGAGAAGGAGTGCAGAGCAGTTCTTTTCAATAATACTTCAAAGTCAGCCCAAGGCTGGGAAACAGGCTAGGATTAGATATTGATAACCACAAATATTTCAGAAAACAACTGGAGTTTTAAGAGCCTTTGGGTTTTGGAGTTCAACTCCAACCACTTAAGGGAAAGAGATTTCCAACTCTTTCTAGAAAACCCTGTACTAGTTGCTTAAAAACTGAAATCATCATATTGACCTATCCCTGAACTCCTGTGCCTTTTTATATTCATCTCTGCCTGCAAGCCCTCCAGGGATGGATCCGGCCTCACACGGCAGAACATTTCTGGAACTTACACTGCAATTATTATAATGGACAGCTTTCTTTTCAAACTAGGGGAGAGGGTGATAAAAATCCTTTCCATTCTCATGTGTTTTCAATAATTTTTCCCTCCTTCTTACACACACGCATCTCTTTCCAATTCAAGAATACATCATTTCCCTGCAGATAGCACAGCTGGATGGGTACAGCTCATTACTTTCTTAGAAGCTTCTTTTCTTCCAAGTTCCTTATTTTGATTTGAACCCTTGCTTTATGCTTTCTTCCAGCTGGGTAGGGATTATGGGCATGGTCTCTGGTGCTGGATGGAAGTGTGCTATATTCCAGTTATCTGCTGCATATTAGATACAGCCACCTCTGGATATACTGAATTTTGGAAGGAAAGCCCATGTCAGGTGCCATGCCAGAATTTCTCTCCGTACCAGACAGGCAGCTGCAGTAGAGCTCAACTCACCCCTATTGCCACTGAAATGGCAGCATGAAACTTCAACAGTGAAAACAGTTTATGCTTTGGCATTCCAGCCGTGGGTAAAACACAGCTAGCACCTCTGTTGTCAAACATCCCGCTGACTCTTGTCACATTGATTTCACTTCGTGCTGAGTCTAGTGACAAAATCCCAGCACTAATGAAGTTAATGGGAGTTTCACCATTGGATTCAAGAGGGTTGAAATTTCACACAGACTCTTCAGTCATAAAATTCCTTCCGCTCACCTCTGAGCTTAACGACTGTGCCCGTTACACCCAGCACGGAGGATCTGGGGTTGATCCAATATCCTTCTAATGGAAAGGTTCCCACTAACTTTAACAAGGGCTGAGATAGATGAATTACTGGATGAAAAAATTTCATTTGGGAGAGGGAAGATGTTGTTCTACAGCCACTTACACTGTCTTTTTAATCCCTCATGCACTATTTTTGTGTTTCTCTAATCCCTCATGTTGATGTCAGTTGTTGCCAATAACAATTTTGCAACAGTGAGGGAAAGAAGCCTACCATCATAAATATTCAGGTTTTTACTCTTCCCTCCTCCTACCACTTAATGTGAGCAGTAACAACTGAGGAAGTCTGACTACCAACAAGCATTCAGGAGATAAAAACACATATGTAAAAATGCACTAGAAAAAATTGTCTGTGTAACCATGCTTGAGAATATGTCACAGTTTCAGTTATTCCTGAAGCTCAAAGTGGCCTCTCTGCATTAAGGTAATGTCTTTTGTTGGGAAGAGACATCAGTAACCAAACAGCTGTGACAGCAGAGTTGTGTTTAAGAGAAAAGTATTACTTTTGTACCAATGCCAATCAATAGATCTGATTTAATACTCTTCCCTTCCTGTGTGAGTATTGGTGGAGATTTGTTCCTAATTCTGATCTTCCTTGTCACCCCCCACCCCATGCTTGCTGCATGAAAATCTCACACTTTGGTACCTCGGCTTTCTCTTGTTGTAACTCATGTTCAGTTTTTCTTCAAACACCATTCCACGGGGCACCTTCTTAAAAAGGGCTTACTTACGTATCTTAATACTGCTCATGTGTTTTAAATCCCAGTCCTAGAACCGGGAGGCAGTTTCTTTTATTCTGGAAGAAGCGAGATGGGAGAAAAGAGGTCGCACTGATAATCCAGGCAAACTAGGTCTGATTCAAGTCTCAGAGCCTGTTGGAGGACTCTGGATGTCAGTGAGAGAAGGATGACACCAAAGCCCCTATGAACATCGTGCAAACCTTCAGTGTGCTTCCTGCCAGCCACTGGCATGAAATTGGGCTTTCCTTAATATTTCACCCCTTTATTTTCAGCTCTCTTTAAGCCTTATCCTCGGCATTATGGCATGCTTGAAATCTAAACAAAAAGTCCCAGAGCCACATGCAGGGCTCAAATGACAGTCACAGTTACCTGAAGCATCACAGCCAGTGGGTTTTAATGCCCTGTCAATGGAGGGAAAAACATTTCAGCCCTGGACTTCCCATCTTCAAGTCCCCACATCGCCATTTTTAATTTTTTTTTCATCCTAAGATTATTCTCAAACCAATGTATTCAAAATGGAAATGAATAATTAGCAGCATAACAACAGTCATTAATCCCCTGTAAGCACGCTTCTGCATGAATTTATTAATTCTCATTTCCAAGTTTTCAGTATCAAAATGTTTGATACAGTATACGCTACCTATTTCCTTTAATTAAGCAATCTTCCACTGTTGAAGAGGGTGAAATATTTCATCAGTCAAGAGCATGCACAGCCCTCATGGAGCAAGTTTCCAGGCTTGCAATAAAATGTGGAACATCAGCTGAAGTTTCTTGGCTTACATTAAATCCCATTTGTGGCAGAAACAGCAAGGGAATAATTCTTTGGTATCTTTACAACATGTGCCTTAAGAGAGAATTGCGCAGTTCAGATTTATATTGAATATGCTCTGCACCCTCTTCACAGAGTAAGTGTAGCTCAGATCAACAGCAAAAAGAAATGATGAATAACATTGCTGATCACCTGAATGATGGCAAATCAGTGACCTATAGAAAAGTTTTGCAGCACCAAGCCATTTCATGTGAATGAACGTCCACTCGCAATGAATCCATGTGATTTGCCACTTGGCAACTGTGGCAAGGAATTCGAGCAGCAGAGGGATACACTGGCTAAGCAGTGCTGAAAAAGGAAGAGACTAGTCATGTTTATATATCTCAGTGCTGCAAAGCACGTGAAAGAAACGGGAGGTCTAAGCCACTGGCAGAAAATACAAAGTACTACTTATTTTTATAATTCCTTTTTCAATTTCCTGTATTTCGGGGAATGTACACAGTGTATAGAAGTAATCTTGTGATTTATTATCACGTGCCGCTCTGTCAAAAAGGTGGACTTTCACACATCCAAGACAAGCAGAAGTGTGTAGAGGCCTTTTTAATGATATCTCATAAGCAGGGCCCAGGGTTGTGCTTTCAGTTTCATGTGTGATCTAGAAATCTCACATACTAAGCACACACATACAAGAGGAAGGCACAACAGTTGGGTTACATAGATGTGGGGGGTCATTTGACATGGGTGCCCTATCCCCACACAGGATTGTGACTGTGCCTGCAGAGAGGAATTTAGGATTAGAGGAGAGGTGAGCAGAAGAGTTTAGCATGGAGCAAGCACACTTATCCAAAAGAACATGGGCATTTCAGGAAGTCATGTTTTTGAGGCCAGAACAGAAAACTGGTAATTCCTTTGAGACTTGAAAGTTTTTAGGTCACTTTGAACAAGCTTTCCTTAAGTGTGTGCAAGGCAAGTCATTCCTGAAAATCCCAGAGGCCTAACACCATCCTCTTGATGGAATCAGATTACAAGGAAAACTTGGGTCATCCAAGAAACATCAACTAATAACAAAGTCATCTCTGGCAGTCCCAGTGGACCACAGTGTAGGAGGCTGTGAATCACTGAAGACATGGGAAAATGGCAGCAAGAAAAAAAGACCAGCTTGCAGCAGATAAACAGGTGTAACCTCACTAAATCCTTCTGCAAGCAGTTGTCAGGACCTGACCCCTGCCTGGAAACACGCTTCTCTTTTCTTTCAAGTATCCAATCTCCAACACTAAACGTCTTAAAATGAATTCCAGAGTAATGACTGAAGCATGTGAATCCAGCCAGTTCCATCCAGTAGAGAAGAAAGGAACATCACTAAGCAGCGAGGACTGAGAAGCTGAAAGAAAGAGAACCCAAGAGAACAAACTGCCAATCTTCAGCTACGGTTTGTGTTATATTGCTGTACCATCACAAAGGTAAACATCAAAACCCATGAGATGACGGAAACAACCATTTATAACCCACTTTTTGAGCTCATTCACATATTGATAAATTTTTCACTATGATGGTGAAACAAGTGACTATCCCAAAGACAAGTCCCAAAACTGGAGTATGCGGGACACTGTCTCCTCTGTAATTCCAAAAGACTGAAGGATTGTATGCTTCTACACAGAACCCAGCTGGGCAGAAAACTGATTGAGAGCAGCCCTGAGGAGAACTCTGGAGTACCCAGAGTTGATCAACATATGGTCTACTCTGGCCTCAAATCGGGAGGCCTGGAGACACACCATCTATAGCGCTGCTGTTTCCTTTTAGAAAGCACGCAGGACCACTCTCGAGGAGAAAAGACAATGCAGAAAGAACCGTGCCTTGCAGAATATACCACCTAAGCAGTCTTTCTGCTGTGCCTTTTGCAATCGGATATGTCTATCTCGTATTGGCCTCATTAGCCACCAGCGTGTTTGTAACAAACATGGATAGAGCCTTCCTAAATCTTTGTTTGCAAAGCCTAGCCATGAATCACTTTGGTGAATGAAAAACTAGACATGAGCCAGCAACGTGTGCTTGCAGCTCAGAAAGCAAACCATGTCCTGGGCTGCACCAAAAGCAGTGTGGCCAGCAGGTCAAAGAAGGTGATTCTGTCCCTCTACTCTGCTCTGGCGAGACCCCATCTGGAACACTGCATCTAGTTCTGGTGGCCCAGCACTGGAAAGACACAGATCTATTTGAGCTAGTCCAGAGGAGGGTCTTGAGAATGATGAGGGCTGGAACACTACTATGAAAACAGGCTGAGAGAGTTAGGGTTGTTCAGCCTGGAGAAGAGAAAGCTCTTGGGAGAACTTACAGCAGCATTTCAGTACCTTAAGGAGCTACAAGGGAGCTGGAGGAGGCCTTTTCACAAGGGCATGTAGGAATAAGTCAAGGGGGAATGGCTTTAAACTTAGAGGGTAGGGTTAGATTAGACATCAGGAAGAAATTCTTTACTGTGAGGGTAGTGAGGCATTGGAACAGGCTGCCCCATCCCCAGAAGTGTCTAAGGTCAGGCTGGATGGGGTTTTGAGCAATCTAGTCTAATGGAAGGTGTCCCTGCCCATCAAAAGGGGGTTGAAACTAGATTATCTTTAAGGTCCCTTCCAACCAAAATCATTTGGTGATTCTATGAGACATCCAAAATGTACTTTTTAATATTGGCTTACTATAGATGAAGAAAACTTGCAAAACCCCTATGGGATGGAAACATAAGTTCCAAGTCCACAGGCACAGTAATACCCTAGTATTCCTTGGAGAGCTGGAACATTAATAGAAAGGTGAAATAAAACAAAATAAAATAAGAAAACAATAGTATTCTTCTCTTCTCCAACTTGAGGTTTCTAAGTCCAGAAGAAGTATAATGTGGGTTCCAGAGGGCTCTTCAATATCTTCATAATTGACTTGGATGCAGGACTGAAGGCATACTAAGGAAATTTGCAGATGACACAAAACTCAGAGGAACTGCTGACTTCCTCAAAGGCAGTGATGTCCTGCAGACAGACCCTGAAAAATTAGAGGACTGGGCAATCACCAACCATATGAAGTTCAACAAGGGAAAGTGCAGAAGTCTGCACCTGGGATGGGGCAATCCTGGATGTACTGACTGGGGAATGAGATGCTGGAAAGCAGTGCCATGGGAAGGGACCTGGGCGTTCTGGTTGATGGCAAGTTGAATATGAGTCAGCAGTGCCCTGGCAGCCAGGAGGGCCAACCATGTCTGGGGGGGCATCAGGCAAAGCATCGCCAGCCGGTTGAGGGAGGAGACTGTCCTGCTCTGCTCTGCACTGGGGTGACTCCACCTCGAGCACTGTGTGCAGTTTTGGGTGCCATAACATAAGAAAGGTATTAAGCTATTAGAGAGTGTCCAGAGAACAACAATGAAGATGGTGAAGGGCTCCCCAGGGAAGTGGTCACAGGACCAAGTCTGACAGAGTTCAAGACGCATCTGGATGATACTCTCAGGCACATGGTGTGAATCTTGGGGATGGTCCTGTGCAGAGCTAAGGGTTGGACTTGATGATTCTTGTGGGTCCCTTCCAACTCAGCATATTCCGTGATTCTTTGGTTCTTTAAATTCTTACTATTAAGGTTTCGTTCATTCAAAATATATCTTATTTATATAAACCACTTTGCTCTAGTTAGGATCAAATAACATTAGGAAAGGGAGCTCTGAAGTTGGAGGGATGAATTTTAATAACCAGAAAATCTGAGAAAAGCCAAATTCTATAGCAGAAAACTTAGGAAGTCAGGTTCAGTTAAAGAACAGTGCAATAGTTCATACCAAAGTAAGCAGGAAATCCCCTTTCATATGACATTTTCTTTGCAGACTTGGCACCATTCCCACTTTTTATCCTTTTTGCAAGATTGGTAAATATGCCTCGTCTATGACAGTTTAGAAAACACAGATGTATAATTCAGTTAGCTGCTCTGGAATGGAAATTAACATTTCTGATCCCCTATATCCTCTAAAATTAGGCCTCTTAAAATCATAAGGGCAAGTCTTCATATTTTTTGATATCAAACAAAAGTCAGTAAGAAACGAATTGTATTAGAGTTTGATCCAAAGCCAAGCCTAGTCATTTTGATCTTTTCATTAAATTTCAACCTGCCTTGGTATAAGCCCTTTGTGGTTATTGCATAGTATTGCAAGGTTCTTTGCAAATAATTTCCTTTTTCTGCATCTCAGTTCATGGTCACTGCCCATTAAAAAGCAAAGCATTATCAAACCAACAATCAGGCTGCTAGATAAGGTACATGTGCACTTATCAGTATAGGCAGCACCACTGAGGGGCAGTGATTTGTGTTTGTGCTTGCATAATTATACAAGAATCTTGCCGAAATATGTTAACAAGCCTGTATATTCAACACGTGGTGAGTGTAAATTGTAAGCATTTACCAGAAGACAGTACCAAGACTGGCCAGTTTCCTGAGTTTTAGGGCAAGAAATTCAGAGGGGAGGAAGCATTGTTAAACTTCCCTATTGGCTGAAAAGGCTTACAGGAAGCCAGAGAAAGAAATGTCTTCATTAACTCTTACTGTTTTTCAGTACTAGCCTATCTATCATCTTAGATAAGCATGAAAACCTCTAACTGCCTAGATCACAATTTATCATAACTTGAATTTTAAGACTGCACTCATGTTCAAATATAATCAAACCTTTCCCCAGCGATCACTCTGCTACAGAAAGGTGTGCACTGATTCTGAATTGAGAAGCGAATTAGTTCTGGAACAAATCAAATTTGAAGAAGTCTTTTAAATGGAGGGAAAGTAAACATGTGCACACAACATCTAATCAGGACAAAGGGGATTTCTTAGATGTCTTCATTTCCTGCTGCAGATGCAGAGGCTGACTGCTTTTTCAAGAGCACTGCTATTTATATCCTGTCTCTGCATCTTGGGAGAAAAAGCATGAATTCCTTCAGAACAAAACTGAAGTTCCTCTGGCCTGGGCCTGCTGAGCCCAGTCCCTCAACAAATGCCTCATGCAATCACTTTGAACTCTTCTCTTGCTCACTGGTGCCAACATATGTATTACTCCATTCGTGTGGGTGAGCACACTCCCAAATAGCACTGTTGCCAGTCTCTTTATGATGCTTCATTTCCATGGGTCCTCGGTGTATGCACTTTGTCTGCTCTCCATCATCACTGTACAGTACAAAACAATTATTTTGGCTGCTCTCCAGTTTGAGCTATTCCTTCCTTTTGTATGTGGGCTGAGGGCTGGTTTTTTT
Source organism: Neopelma chrysocephalum (assembly GCF_003984885.1). Lineage (NCBI taxonomy): Eukaryota > Metazoa > Chordata > Aves > Passeriformes > Pipridae > Neopelma > Neopelma chrysocephalum. The sequence continues at coordinate 38,223,247 of NW_020897694.1, read as the reverse complement.
CCTTTTTCAATTAAAGAGCTTTGTTTATGATATCAGGTTTTGAATGAAGACTTTATAGCACACACCATAATTATAACAGCCCAAATAAACAGCACAAACTGGCATTTACAGTGATAACACAGTGGTGTGGTTATATGCCAGTGTAACAACTCCACTTTATCAGCCAAAATATGCATCCATGCAATTCAAGCAAATCAGATCTCACAAAAACTGCTACTGCTGAATTGCAACTCTCTTGCAGGAACCCTTGCTATTCTCTCTGTTCAGTACTGGAAAATATCATCCAGTAGGTCAGGAAGAAGAAACTTCAGCAAGAAAGGAGGGATAGGCAATCACTCCCAAATACCAACAAAAGAATTTCACTGCCTCTGTTTTGATGAGCATGTTGTGTTGCATTTCGGGTAAATATGCATAAATACTGACCGTGTAATTTTCCACTCCCCATTTCAGAATTGCAGCTGCGTAGCCTGTTTGAGCACCAAGCCTGCCACAGTGAGAACATGTGCACTGAAGCCCAAAAGTCAGGCTGCTGATTCAAGCAGGGATTATATCATCCAATAACCATCTCTGTGAATAAGAACAGGTTTGCTCAAGTAATAAAGCTGCTTGACAGCCTGTTCCTTGATGTTCCCACAGCAGAAATACAGCTCCACACTGTGAACTGGGCCTGCTCCTCTGCAACCTGGGTGTACAAGGGAGAAGTGTGGAGTACAGTAATGTTTCCTGTTCATTAAGTAGGCTCTAAATATTAAAGGTTAAAAATGGAGGGAGAGTAGAAATAATTGAAGACAAAAAGAAGGAGTTGAAAAACTGAAGAAGCTTTAGGGCACAAGAGAAAACTGCTGAGAAAAGAAAAAGGCAGAGTAGGAAACCAAGTGCAAACAGGGTAGGAAGGCAGTGCTGTTAAACAAAGCACAGGAAAAGCAGGATTTCTGGAAGCTCAACCAGCTTGAATGATTACGATGCCAGACCATGTGTAACTGTACTAGAAAAAAACACAAGAAAAATTATTTAGCTGAGTCATCATAAAAGTAAAATCGTTGCAGTTAACAGTAAAATAACAAAAATTCAAGCTAGATGCCTGTGCAGTGCCTTACCCTCAAAGGTTCAGAACTGTAGTATGCACAGGTTGCTTTCAGATATGTTCCTGAAGGTGACTGGGTTTGTTCTTCAGAAATTCTAAGACTACTGCAGAATTAGTGTCCTGCTAACATTGAGGAAAGTCATCTCCTCCTTCCATCAGTAACTAAAGTAGTTCCTGACATTGCACTATATAATGAGCTTCTCCATTCTTACACTTTTGGAATGATTTGCGAGCATTTGCAAAGCTCTTTTATTTAATCCAGAACTCTTACCTGTTACCCTTTTTTTTTTGTTTCTTTTCTCAAGAATGGCCAGAATTCATTTTATTAGCATAAAGTGCTTCCCAGAAATAGCATAATGTAGGAAAGCACCTTTGGCTCCTATTTTCCCCACTACAGGATCATGTAATTCATAAAGAAGAGTATTGTTTCCCAATAAGCCAATATTGGATGGAAACACCATTGTTCCAAAAGAGTCACAAAGTTCCAGAAGAGCAGCCAAGGACAAGGAGACTTTCTGGGAAGTAACAGGACTGCCAAAGACAGAAGCATGCGTATTTCTGAGGAAAAATTAGAGAGAAAAAAACCCACCAAAGGACAAAAAAAAAGAAAAAAAAAGACAAATCTTATGTTAATTTACGGACACAAGTCTCCAAGACCACTGTTAAGCAATATAGGATATTGCTATCAAGGGGCCCATTGACTGGTCATCTCATGCTTACCACATGGCAAAGGACTGAGCTGGGATTGCTGAATTTTGAAACGTTCAGACTTCTCATTTTTACAGAGGAGGTAATACTAGAGAGCATGAGAAGGCTGACAATGTAGGTGCATCAGAAACGCAGGCTAAAAAGAAGACATTATTTCTCCTAAACCATTTTGAATTTCATAGCAGAATGATTTCACAGAGTTCACAGAGACAAGCTAGAGAAGGGGCACACCTGATTAAAGTTACCAGCTAGCACAAGAAACAACTCTTGAGTCTTATTAACACAAAACATCAAACACTGATAACGCCAGCACTCACTGTTGAATTAGTAAGGTCAAAGGACAAAAATAATTGGTTTTAATGAGTTCTCTATGACACCCAACCATTTCTGGTGGGTTCTTCAACATCTTGTTTTTCTCTTCACATTGCACTCTGTGCTTAGCCAAAGGCAGTTGCATAAGAGCCCTGACATTATGAAAATATCTTCTAACATAATCACACTTATCCTGTCTTTGGTGGAGACAGGTTATGGCAGCACAAAGTCAGGCCATGGCAGCACAAAGTCAGGCTGATGCCAGTGCAAAACCAAATAACACGAAGGAGTACTCCACTCTTCACTGGGATATAAACCTAGAAGGATCTTCAGTAGGAAAAGCTGCCACAAACACCAGTACCCTTCATTTTCTTGGAGCCTCAACACTCACATTTCCTCCTGCAGTGCCAATTCCTGAAATTTACTTATGTATAAACCCACTGTACACCAAAAAAGGGTTAAGTTTCACTTTTACAAATTAGCTATTGTAGTGGTTTGAGCCAGGTTTTCCCCCTGAAACTAGAAAAGTGGTAACCCCCAGGGGGTGGTGACCCTTGGGGTTTGACCCAATCAGTGCTCCTGCAAAATATAAACATATCTCTCTGGATCGGAAAAGAGGGAGTGGTTCTTCTTGTTGAAGAAGTGGTGGCCATGTTGTAGAGGCCACGAGGAAGGGGCTCCGGCCCCTTGGGGCTTTGCCCCCCCCCCCAGCCCCCGGTTGGGGGCTGCAGGGACTCGGAACAGTGTTAGCTGGGCTGAGTGCCTGTGGCTAGGAGCTGGGGGAGTTTCTCCCTGGTAAGCAGCAGTGGGAGACGCTGGGAGCAGCGACGGAGCAGCAGCAGAACAGCAGCGTCCGAAGAGCAGTGGCAAAGAGCCAACTGATAAGAACCGAGGAAGCAGACAGAAAACTTCTGCGAGCTGAGTAAAGAGAGGAAAAGAGCCAGCAGCAGAAAGCAGGACAAGAGAACCGAGCCAGCAGCAGGAACAGAGTTTGTGGGGGTAAGAACTGAATAACCAAAACCCCCAAACTCCCTTGGAGACTCCTCTGAGAGAGAGGAGGATGATTGGACTCACTTGAAAGAGTCTTGGAGTGCAGTATGCACTACAGAGAGGAGCTAAGAAGCTTCGGCCTCCTGAGAGATAAGCCAGGACGGCCAAAGGAATGTGTGTGTGTGTGGGGTGACCTTGGCCCCCCTGCTGCAGCTTCAGAGAAGCTGGCAGCCATCTTTGAGTCAGAGCATGGGAGCTCTGCACAGGGGCTTGATTTCCCCTGAGGATACCAGACTGTCATGAAGACCCCTGTGCTTCGTGATATGACCGTGGTGGAGCGACCTTGTCTGGGGTACTGCAGCCCATGGAAAGACTCCCATTTTGAAGACAGAGGGCCGAGAGAGGCTTGGAGGCCTCCCTCGTGTGTGCTGGCAGGGAGCCAGCAACTGCTTCTGCTGCATGGAAGAGAAGAAGAGCCTGCTGCCTAGAGAGACCTGCTGCTGAGAGACTGGAAGGGGTCTTTTCTTCTTCTTCTCTCCTGGACTTTTATTTGGAGGGAGATTTTGGCCCACTGTAAATATTACTGTCATGGTAGAGATAGAAATAGAGTTAAGATTATATGTAATTATAGTATAAGTATTTATTTATTTGTACAGTCCTGTAATATATTCCTTTCCCCCCATATTGAGTCTTGTGTTTTTGTCTGGAAAACCCATCTCACATGGGGTTGAGATGTGGGAGGGGGGCTAGAAATCAGAATTGGATTTTGGGCTGTCTCAAACCATGACAGCTATCTATATTCAAATGAAAATAAACATCCTAATTCGCCAAAGAGAAACCATCAAGATATTTGTTTAATGATGTCAGGAGCCTGTTCTCTCTGATTGTCTGCTGGTGCCATTACTTGCAATTCTTTAGGGTTGTATTATCATCATCATCATCTATGGACTTAGTATTCCAAACATACCAGCTGCCCACAACTGAAGGGCTTCTTTGCATAACCAATTATAATTGCACTGAACGCACTACCGGTTCTGTGACGTAAAAAGAAATTAAAAGAAAAAATCATCAAGCTTATTTTAACTTGAGAGAGTTGAACCCAGATGAAAAACTAAGTCAGTAACCCACAGAACCCACTAATTAATTACCATATAGATGTATGTATCCAATCTAATGGAGATCAAAATTTAAAAAAAAAAAAGTAATCCATTATTCACCACCAGTTTCAATTACAGCTAGGAGAATAATTCCAGTAAACATACTCTCTGTGGCCTGGCTCACACCCAAGAGATGTTTCTTGGGAAGAAGCTCAGAAGCAAAATACGGCTTGAAAACTGGAGCAAGACACCACTTTTGAAGTCTTCCCTCAAAAATCAAAACAAAAAAATCCCAGCACCAACAAAAAAGTCCCCAAAATCCCAGTTCTGCCCTTTTAAGATAACTACTATTTTCTTAGAGTAGGACATTGAGATTAACAATTTTATCCATCCAATCCTTCAGTAAGGTGGACTAAATCAGCATTAATTTGTTAACCTTTGTAATATTTTATGTACTAGTGCCACATATATCAAGCTAAATTAAATCCATTTAAGAAAATAGAAAAGAACATTTCTTACCTGCTACTTTTTTCTCATAACTGTGAACTCCCACTGCTGAAGATACCCTGTCAAGTTAAAAAGTCGTCTTTATTTCTTTTTGTTTAACCTCCCACTCTTAAAAGGTTTAATATTACCACATGGGAAAGAAAATGCAAGGAAAAACTTGCCTAATCTGTCAATGGTTACATGCCACTTCTATTAGTCAGCTTCTGTATCAGCTTGGGTGGATATTGCAAGTAACAACAGGGGAGACAACCTATTTTCTAACAAGAAAAGAAACACTAAGAATATGCCAGAAAAAACTTGCATTTTGAAATACAAAAAGAGCATATGGTCCCAGTAGCATGCAAAGGACCAGAAAATACTACAGTTTTAAGTATATTATATATAAGCTATTTTTCATGTGAAGTCAATTTAGGTCAAAAACCATTCTGTGTGTTAGATTTTCCAACAAACTATAACTATATACAACAGCTACAGGTATGAATATCCACCTAAAATAGAGAAAAAGACAGTAAGCTACTGCTTTCACAAGACACTGGCAATGGAACATACACACATTAGACATTGTTAGCACATATTAAAGCTGCTGCACATTTGGGTTGTAATTGCAGTATACTTTCTAGAACAGTATTGCAAAATTGATTTACCTATTACTCAAAAGCTTATTCCACCTAGGTGCAAACAGTGAGTGAACAGCAACGTTTACTTGCATCCTCCTTTTATTCTACAAACCTTCATTCACATGGTCCAGGTGTGACCTGTAACACTCTTCAGGACTGTGCATCCTGTGCTCTTGCTGGTTTGCACTTTCCCACTTTATAAAAAACAACAGTGAATTTTGAATGTACTGAAGAGAAAGGAATAGGAAGATTCAGGGTTACTAGTGCATTTTAAGAACTCAGAGTTGCTTTAGCAATACAACTTTCACAATTTACCATTATAAATATGTTAATGAGTTTCCATTTAAAAATGAGTCATCCCATCCCACTGGAGTATGAAAGCAGAACTGGTTAGATTCAGATTGTCAAGACTGCACAAGTTTAATTTACCTCTAAAGCACAGAATTAAACTAGTTTTAAGACCAAGAAAATGCCCTTACAATTATTTAGTAGCTTTTGCTAAGTAAATTGCCAGACCTAATTCAAAAGAACTGTGATCAATTTTCTAGTTTTTGATTCACAATTTAGGCAAAAATCTGACTCATTTTTACAGGTGATATTGTATGATGGCATTTTAAAAGTACCCCAACTTTGTGTTATAACAAAAGTTATCATTCTAAGTGTGGAAGATCTCTATTTCCTCATAGTGAAACCATTAAACCAGACCAAACTTTATAGTACCAGAAAAGCTACAATAAAGGCTTGGGAAAACAGTTATAAACTTTAAGGATTTAATACAAATTTATGAGATAAAAATATCCGAATAGAGAACACTAAGCAGAATCATTCAAGTGTGGGACTTTACAGTTCATTCATGTAGTCCACATTCTTGTTAAATACCCAACTGAACATCTTTATTGCCTTTTTCCTCTCCCCAAAAGCAAAGACTAAGCAAATGATTTGCTTTTATGATACACTAGATCCACGTGAGTTTGCCTGGCATGCTCTCAGTCACTCTTAGATTAATCCTTTACTAATTTGTTCCCATCTAATATGTGATACCAAAAGGGGTGATACCACCAACAGTCAAGATAACTTCAAGTGGGAACTTGTCAACAAGCTCCCAGAGCTAAAATCGAAAACATGGATCTCAAATTCTTTACACTGCATGGAAAATACAGTAATTACTATGGATTCAGACAACTCACTCATATTCCTCTATAATCACAAACAAGGCAACAAAACACTAACAGCTGCACAGGAATAATACTTAGAGGTACAACTTATAGACCTGTACAAACCAGGTATGATGGGAAAAGCCAGACTGAACAGCATAAAGAAAAATCACCACTTCTACTCCATCAGAAATTATTTGAGCTTTTAATGAATACTGCAGGCAAAGAAACTCAGGTGACCATGACTCCACTCGTATTAAAAAAAAACACCCCTCCCCCAAGCTTTGACAAAGAGGCTATAAATAGTTAAAAAATAAGGCTGAGGTTTTGTCAAATAATTGAAAGGTATATATAAAATAGGAAAATAAAAATAAAATCCATGTCTACTGCCCCTTTATTAAGCAGTTAGTACTGAAGATTGTTAATGCTTGGGCCAAATGCAACAAAACATGCCAAAAGGGCAGCAAAAAGCAGCAAAACTTGCATGAATATATCTCAGTTAGTAAAGACAGGAACAACTGAAGAACTATTAATGAGCCTGTTGAATGGAAACCACACTGATTAAATATAGCATGGGCAAAACCCAGGTGAGACTTATTTAAAAGAAAAATATTATTTGAGCTAGTCATTTACAGCACTTCGTCATAAATTAACTAACAGCTTCCAAAAAAATGCAAACTTCAACAATTCACACCTTAAGACACAGAAGCTGTTTACAGAGGATGAGGTAACAAATCCAAACAAAATTTAACAAAGCATTAAAATATAAAGCATATAATTAAATCTTCATTTATATGTATTTGATTTAGTTCTAAGCTACTAAGACTAGAAAGGAGTTAGGAACTAAGAGAGCTTGTAAAAAGGGACTGTAGAAAAAGGTGAAAAAAATTGCAAGAGGAATACAAAGGCTGGACAGGAAACCAGGGAATATTTCAGAAAAGAAATGAACAAAGGGGCATGAAAGAGTAATTAGCATAATCAGTTTACTGAAAAGGTAAACCATTCCCATATATACTTTTTCCAAATACTACAAAGAGACAATGAGACTGAAAAGCATTTCACTGAAACCTGAAAATGCTTATATAACATACAGTTGACTTTCTTAATGTCATTGCCATACCCGGTACATGCTTAGATTCACCTAATTAAAAACTAGGTATTAGAAGGCAAAACCCTACATTCTCTGCAGAATTCACTCATGAAGTTTAAGAAGTAGCCCATTGTGGAGTTCCTCTGTAGGTAGATTGTAAACAACTGGTACTTCTCATCAACTTCCTAAGGAGAACTTCTATCTTCTTAGAAGACAGTCACGGATAGGTGCTCTTCAGGATAATGCATGATCATTTTGGATTGCTCTGAATCACTGCTTTCCTTCATTAAGCTTTACCAAGCACGAGTATCACTGCCCAACTTTTAGTTAATGCACATACAGAAAAATACAGTTTTTAATTCAAATACAGTTGTCAATTCAGAAAACCTTACAGAAATAAGATTTCAAGAGTGGTGGGAAAATAGTAGATGCGTAGAACTTCAAAAATTGTACTTGCCTCTTGGATCTGAGCAAGACTGCAATTCATTCACAGAAGTACAGTGCAGTCTCCTGGCAGTGTCATGATTAACCCCAAAGCAAGTCAGACACAGTGCTGGTGTCTGCTTATCCTGCACTGGAGTTATGCACAGAGGTAGTTGTACTACTACTGGCTGAAATACAGAATAGGTAAGGAATGTGTTTTAATAGCAAAAAGGTACCAGGAAACAGGTCCATCTTGCAGTTTTCATTAAAGCTATCAATGGACTTAATTATCACAGAAACTAGAAAGACAGAGCCCATTAGATACTGCCTCATATCAAAACTGTCCTCTGCAGTCACAGACATTTCCTTTTTAGGCCACACAAATTCCAAGACAAACAAATTCATTATTCACTCTATTTCACGTTGACAAAGTAACACCAGGACTACCACCCAAGGATAAATCCAGTACTCCATCATGACGTAATATCTTTTTTATTACAATATCCAAAAAACTGAGTATGCAAGATTTTGAGATCTCATGATCCCTTCTTCAATCTCAGGAATGTGCCATCTAAAGACTGTATATTTAAACCATAAAGGACTTTAAATGTAAAGAAAAGAGAAAAATGCATTTTCTTCATAAACATTCTGTGTGTCTCTTCCTACCAACCACATCATCCTCTGTAAAACCCGAAGATTTCTTTCTGTGAAGCAAATATATATATAGTGTTGGTAGCCCGCCCCACCCTGTCCCAAGATCAGTTTTTATTAATCTTCTGTATTAGTGTCAACAATCAGCTACAGATACATATTACTTTGAGAATTAAATACATAATCGTTTAATTCAAACAAGCAGAAGGGCAAGAGGAAAAAGCATTATGTGGATGGCACATTTGGTTGTAGATTACCAAAACATTCAGCCTTTACGATTCATTTATTCTTTCTCTAGTAATCAACTTTCAAATAAAATTTCTCTTTGTTGCAATTACAGACCAAAATACACTAGATAGTTTTCTTTTACTACAATCTTACCATAGTAGTTTAAGAAGTACTATTACAAAATGCTTTTAATTAGTGTACTCTTCACAAAGAGTCAGAGAGGCAATGTAATAGCAGAGTACAGTGTAAAGAGTGCTTCTAGGAACTAGGAATTTTTGTAATATCCTACCCGGTAAGCGGTATAGCTACAGAACTCACAGCCACAACTGTTATGTCTACTCTCTCTCACTTAAGCAGCTGCAGCTTCAGTGCATTCAAACTGTGCCCGATGTCTCTGAACGGAGAGTTCTGCCTGTGTGAGCAAATCTGAACAGATTAACACTGGTTTGAATTGAAAACACCCCTCCTTGATCTGAGCTAACTATGTAAACGTACACAAGAGAGGGGAGTTTTGAACTCAGCCGGGAAGGTGAGTGCTCACCATGGCCACCCAAGGGAAACTCTCAACCTGAAGAGAGGTGGTCGGAGATTAACAGAACTGGAACACAAAAAGAGGCAAACAAACAAAAAAAGAAAAGGACAAACAGCAACTGACAGAGCAAACACTTTAGAAAGAGCCTATTCCTTAAGCCTGCTTCAGATATTGCTCTGCTCTATAAAAGTGAATTTAGGACCTAAGGCTTGTAAGTTATAAGAGGCCCAGGTGGCCAAGTCCATCTTCAACGTCACTGAAGTGCTTTCACAAGATATAGCTTTTCCCCGTGTTCACTGGTGAAGATGGGAGCCTTTTTGTAGTGTTCCACCAACTCATCCATAGTATTAAAGCGTCGCTGCCCAATACAATAGACATTGTCCACGAGCTGCACCTTGAAATGTTTGTTCTTCCCCGACGCCTTTAGAGATACTGAGAAGTCACTGGGCTGTTGAGAAGAATTCAAAAAGAAAAAAAATAATTACACAAACGTGAACAAAATGAAGGCGTAATTTTGTGGCTTCAAGAACGAACTGTCATACAGTTGATGGTAATTTGTTAGTCTTTGTTCCACAGCTCAGTGCTTTAGCTACTTAAGAAACCCAATAGCCTATTATTCAATAAATAATTGCCATTGTTATTAACGTGCACAGTTAAGTCAGTTAAGTGAAAGCTCCCCAGATGCAGTCTGAAGTTGCCAATTACATGACTAAATTGCAAATATTATCTTAATTACTCAATCTAGAAGCACGAGAATGTCAAAGAGAAGGGAAAAACTTTTATCATGTATGCCTTCCTTGCTAGAGTGCCCTGGAGAAAGCAATTATTGCAATATTGCTTAGGTGAGATGAAGAAAATTCCCCATATCACTTTTTTTAGAGCTGTGACCACTAGAGGGCTGTTCTTGCTTTGCATTGCAAAAGACAAAAACACATTCACCTTTTATCTTCATTAACACATGCATGGGGAATCATTTCTTCCACTGAGTACACCTTCTTTGTAAAAAAAGATAAAGCTATAGAATAAAAACACAGTACAAATCTCACCATCACACCACCTCCCACAAAAGAGAAAATTTAAGCATTAATTAAGTTATTCAGAACCGAACAATTTCTCATGATAAATCTCTTCGTCTTGGCAATCAGTTGCTTTAACAAAGAGAGCGCTGTCATCCAAACAGCCAGGATGAGGCCATTCCACTTTCTGCTTCACATGTCACCATAGGACGGTAGAAAGGACACACTGTCCCTAGCTTCCAGCTGAACTCCATCTCTAGCCATCAACCACTGCTGGCTGGTTACAGAGATAGTGTAGAAGCCTGGGCAATAAGGATTTAACGTGTTGCTGTGCCTCAAATACTGATGACCATTCAAGCAGGCAAGTTAGAACAGAATGTGGCTGGAAAATGGGGATGTACAGAGGTAGGGCAGCACATTTCTGTGGCCAATTTCCCTGTTTTGGTCCATGGAGACTGCACAGTACAGAACAATGCAGGTGCAGGAATGGGTCAAGGAGCAGGCAAGTCCAGCAGAGGGGGATCAAGACCACCAAAAGACTTTCAAAGCCCCCCCCCCCTTCCTCCCTCAACCCATTTCCAGAAAGGTCCAGAAGAACAGACTACACATGCTAACACATTTATATGAAGAGCAAGAAACCTAATTCCAGGGTGGGGAAAACTTACTTAGAATAAGGCACCCCCACAAAGCCTTGGTGATGCACCCCCAGGATCCTGGACACCCTGTTGGCTGGGTTGACGCTGGACCCAGAACTAGTGATCTCCTTTCTTTTCCCATCTGATCTCCCTTTCACTTTCTTTTAATATCTTTTATTATTTCTTTTCCTATTAGAAGGCAGGGGCAAAACATACATGAATTTCTATGCCGAGTGTGTAGCTTGCTAATAAAACTTCATGAGGTTTTTTTGGATCCTTCTGGTTTTTGCCATTCCTTTTTTGATGACAGCCATCTACGAATCTTGGGTTGTCCCTTCCCCGTAGGAGTGGGATGTGTCAGATGGGAGTATGGGTTTGCCCTGTGATAGGTGGATGGAAGCAGGTGTCGCCAGCCACCAGGAAAACATAAAAAGCACACACTAGAGTTTGTAGCAAGCATTTAATGGAGATAAGTAATGCCTGATGTGACTGTAGAGGTACTGCTGCAGGGTCTCAGTCCACTGAAGGCACAGCTTCAGGCACAAACCATTGAAGGCACGTGCCAGGCTTCAGACACAACCCCCTGCCACACTGCTGCTCCAGCTGGGCCACTGCAAACCTGAACTTGTCCATGCTAAACAAAACCCACAAGGGACCATCTGGCATTGCCTTAGGAAACACCCCGAGCACAGTTGCGGCATTGCAGAGGACAAAGGAGAGGGCTCAGGAGCCCTGGCATGTTACTGCTGCCACCAGACTTTGTCTCGCAAAACCACAGCCACCAAGTCCTCTACACTGCATTTGCAGGGGTCAGATACACACTGAGTACATACCCAAATAAGCTGTAGGATAGCATTTTCTCAGGCATGCTGTCCTTGATTCTGCCCTACACATCCCTCATGTTCTGCCTTATCCCAAAATCTCATCCTTTGTATCCCCGCCTCACCTGTTTTAGTCCTAATGCTTCCTCTGCCTTCCCTCTGACTCCATGTGCCCTGCTCACAGCAAACAAAGCTCCTGTGTGCCTGTTGATCTGGCTGTGGTCCAACTCCCCAGACTCGCACCTTGGCTTTGTTCAGCAGCTCTTCCCCTCTTACACTGCTCAAGGCAGCAGCAAGCTCCCCACATCTTTGGACTAACCCTCTTCTACATTCCAGATCAACAAGCATCACTTCTTTAAAAATATTTTACGTAACACCCGTAGGAGAATTACTTCTTCCACCTATAACCCAGTGTCACCAGGCCTCGACTGGGTCAGTGTAGGCTCTGTCAGGAAGGCTTCTTCTGGCATTGAGCAGCTATTGGCTCAAAATAGACAGAACACTCTCCATGTCTGCCAAGAGGAGAGGACTGGGGAGGGTGGGGGAAAGCGACGGAAAGAAATGTGCATAAGAACATATCTTTGGGATTTCCAATGCTCCACCCAAGATATGTTTCATGCCCTGTCATCCTAAGTCCAAGTTTGAAAACTGCTATTTTAAGCCAGCTATCTCTGATATTAAACCCCTACCTCAGGAGCATCACAAACAAGCCTGCACAGAGCTCACACCAAGACTGGCCTATTTTCAGCACCTACCCCACTGGGTTAAAGTTAACCCAGCTGTACTAACACTGTGCTGTGGTTAAGGCCGCAAATACAGTGCAGACAAACCCTCTGGCGGCCATAACCACATAGGCCTAGGACCTGATCCAGTAGGCATCTCCATGGCCCCAAGCAGAAGCCATTAAACAGTAACAAAGCACAGGTCTGCACAAATGAAGTTCTGCAGGAGCTGTGGGACTCTGGGCTCACAGAAGAGAAATTTAGGGCATGGGCTCCAGGCAGCATGCTGATCATTGTGCTCTGAACACAGGCTACCAGGCAGGTCTGTGGGGTCTCTCCAAGGACAGCATTGAGGGTGGCACTTACAGCAAGCTAGTTGTTTAGGATTCAAAAAACAAGAACAAGTCTTGCTGACTAAGTTCTGCTGATTCCATGGGTGATGTCTACGCCAAACAAAAACCAGTAACCAAAAGGTCCTCATTTAAAACAGAAGAATTTACAAATGGGAAGTTCATAATCTGAACCAAACATTTTTTTGTTGTTTTAGGAACACGGAAAGAAGTTATGACAAAAGTTTAAAAATAAGTGAAATAATCACTTTGCACTCAGCAAGGTTTCAGTGTTTTCTGACAAACCAGTTGTCTTCAGCACGTCAAAGTTATGAGCTTCCAAAGCTCCTCTTATCTGTTAAAGATCTATATCTTTAGACCAGAAAGGATGTGCTCACGACACAGAGAGGAATAGCTCTTGGACCTCTGATCTACTGTCCTACAACCCAGGTACTGGCCAGACGTAGATCTTTACAAAGTGATCTACACAATACACTAAATACTATTCCTGCCATTTTAATTATAACTTTAATGAATGAACATTCTCCTGAACTATTGCCTATTCTCCCCAGCCCTGGAGCTGCTAATTAGATTGATACGTAAATAGAAGACATTATCATGACTTATTTTCTGCAGAATATGTTACAAAGTTTATTCTTTTCATGATCTGATTTAATTAAAAAAAATCTTTAAAAAGCGGAAGGGCTGATCTAACTCTTTTGAGAGTCATCATCCGGTGCAAGGAGATGGAAGAGCTTGAACAGCTGTTGCAAAAATCCTGAAACCCTTTATTGGTCTCAGAGTAGTAACTTCTACAGGATTCACATATGAACAGCAAAAGCAATCAGACTTGTATCTCTTTTTATTTTGGTTCCTTCCTACCCTAACAAACACGCAAATTCATTAAAAAGACTATTAAAAAAAAAATCTCTAAATAAACTATTGCTCTTAACATTGCCAATTCAAACTATGCTGGTTTGATGCAGTTTAAATTGGTTCCCTGCTGACCTCCTTGGATTTGCTTCAAGTCTGTTTATTTTATTTACTGTTTAAGCTATTTTGTTTCAACTGCTGGCCAGTTTTTCTTCCTTTTTCGTCTTAAATTAATTGCTACATTTGGATGTTTGCATACTAACTTTTCCAGTAATAAAAGACATACACTAAATAAAGGCACGTCAGAAGTAAGCTTTAATCCCTGAAATCTATAGAAGAGTTGATGATTCTGCAACAGATTTACAGAGCATAGCTTCGTGACAGGGAACCTGTGAATATTTCTGCACCATCATAAATGGAAAGACCTAAACCTGAAGGTAAATCAATTCCTAAAAGAGAAAATTAAAGATTAGCTGTAATACTGCAGCCCTGCAGTCCAGGTGCAGTACTATTTTGAATTGTTTCCCATTCCTTTATTTTAACTCTCACCTATAACTAAGATGACCATAAGCTAGCTGGTGCCTACAGCATGTGGAAAACAACAGGTAGGAAGATGTTCCTTTAATTTTATTTCTTTGGTCAGGAACTTCATTATCTTTTAAAAAAAAACCCAAAAAACCCAATTGAAAACTCTATCATGAAAACAAGTTATAAAGCAACATAAGAGAGAGAACAAGTTAAACAGGAAAAGAGAGTTCCCTCTTTACAATCTCTATTTGAGAATTAAACAATAATTTTGTCATAAATGGCAAGGTTGTGACAAATAGCTCCCTCTGAAAGCCTTTTACTGATTCTATACCTTATTTCAAATTTTTTCTTTCAGTCCAATTCCATTTGGCAATGCCCTTTCTCCAAGAAAGATATTCTCATGCACTTATTCCTCAAACTATTCTAGACCCTTTGAGCTCCCATCTGTGAGCCCACCCTGGGGCTCCACAACTCCTTCCACTTCCATACCCAGGTTTTTCCTCACTTCTCCTCCTTCTCAGTCACCCAGCCAAAAAACCCAAGTCATAGCCCAAAGATCTAAGGTCAGTCTGGAAAGAGCCATCTGGGAGCGTTAATTTCTTTTTCTGCCCCTTTTATCTCATTTGGATATAACCAAATACTCTTCTCCCCCCTATGTAATGTTTGCCATGTTCTGAAATCATTATTACACAGGTCAGAAACATGAATTGGTTCCATCGATCTTCAAATATAGCTCTAATAAGATTTCTGTTCTTCCATTTAAAACAAACCACTAGGATACTTCCTTATGCCTGTTTTCAAAGAAAAACTTTCTCCTCGTGTCCGCTGCACTCATCAACCACTGCATGTCACAGAACATGACCAATGTTCAGTTTTTAAACAGTTGTCACATTTCACTGCTTCTATCCAACAGCTGCAGGATTAAAACCCCAGGAAAATATGGGACCATGAATGCTACATAAAAACATACAAATTCTCAACCTGTGCCTCCTTCCTCTATTGTCACTATTGCTGGAAAAAGAACACAGGAGCTAAATATGATCTCAAAGAATTGACACAAATCCAGACACACCTACAATCCTCAGTATCATCTTAATACAACCTACAATTGTCAGTACCATCTTAAAACTATACCCCGAAACTCCATTTAGGATGGGGTACTATAATTTGATAGCTGTGATGCTACCAGTAGAAGGTAGCCATTACTTCCTAATGAATAATTGCTCCTGAAATCATCAAAAAATTTGCATAGCTCATTCATGCTAATAAACAGAACTAGTCTGAGAAAAATAACACCACCTCTGCTTCATGAGAAGACCTCATAGAACTACGAAGCACTGGTGTTTGTCTAATCACTAGTTTTGCACCCACCCACAGCAGAAGGCAAGGGGCCCACAAGTTCTGACAGAAGCTCCCTTTGAAGCCTAAGGGTGTCTGCAGCAAAGGCTCTGCTCAGAAGCTAGAGCTGACATACTACTGCTTCCTGTTAGCTACAGCACTAGCAAACATACTTGTTTCCCAGGGTGAATCTGAACAAAACAATCCTCTTCTACCCAAATTTGCTTCTCTACTTAGTGAAATCTGAGATCTTCAAAGCATGATGATCACCCACCCAGCCCAGGCCACTAGTGTCAGTCAAGACCTGTTTGTCTTGTGTTAGGAACTACACAAAGAGAACAAAAATCTGACCACTGAAGAGCCTGCAATTCAAAATGGTAAGAAGGTGCTGTACAGAGACTGCATAGGTTAAATCTACACTTTTTGTTGATGAGTGCTACTTAAATAAGACTATAAACTTCATCAACCTAGCAGCCTGCAAAGAAAGAACAAATCAAGCAGTATTTCTAACTAGGTATGTGCCAGTTCTTTTAGATCTCCAAAACTAAGGTGACATTACCTAGGTGTAACAGATGCAAAAACGTTATCAGTAGGTAACTGTGCCTGTTACATAAACCATGGGCTTAAATGGTTCAAGTAAGTTTATGGTTCTAATAATAGTATTTCGTAATTAATGAAGATTATCAGGCTCCTAGCTAACTTACAGAGTTCATCTCAGGATATTCTCCACCATGGCAGCATCCCTCAGATGTAAGTGTAACTGAAGAGAATATTTTTGGCTAAAGGAATCTAGCTGTGAGACAAACATCTGGTAAGTTAAACCTAGAGAAACATTGTAAAATCTTGCAACTACTAGCACGTAAAATGCAAAAACATGACAGTCTCATCAAGAGAATACAGAATAACACAAACCTTCCTCTATACAAGGAGAGCTTTTCATAACTCAGTAATAAGAGCAAAACTCAAAGAAATCCAAGGAAAACTTTTATACAGATGAATTTTTGTAACTGTGGTGACAGAAGGCTACAGAAAACCCTAAAAGAGGTCAAAAATCAGACACAGAATTAACAGGATGATTCACAGTTTTATCTATGGGCTTTTTCAGAAAGGAATAACCCCTGCATTCACAGCTTTAATATGTGGGTTCACAACACAATGTAATGGGAAGTGCTGTCTGGTGGAAAGAGCAAACCAGAGAGCTGACAACTTGGCTCTGTTCAGTCTGGTCTCTCTAATCAAGATCTTTTGTTTGGATTGTGCAGACACTCCTGGTGACTTTAAGCCACAGCATGAACACCCTCTGTAGTCATGCATGTGAAATACAGCAACCTTCAGGAATTTAAGGGTTATTACTAAACTCTTCCTTCATTCCATACATAATAAGCTTGAAATAGATTTTTTATGATCTTTTTCTCAATGCTATCAAGTATGCCCATTCACTTATATCACTTCTGGCACTTCAGGGAAAAAACTAGCAATCCCCAATGTTTTATAATTCACATACATAAACTATATGATGGTATGACACATAAAGATTACAGCAGACAAAAGTTTGAGATGCAGTAAATTATTCCTTTAAACCTAATAAAAACTAAAACTCTCAAATAGTACTAAGACAAAGGGGGCATTTACATGCCTAACTACAGTTTTCTCATTGCTAAAACAACCCCCAAATACAGGATTTTCAAGACCTCATCAAGAGTAGAAAAATCAGGAAAAAAGGTAAGTTCCCCAATTCAGCATGTTGGGGTTTTTTTTGTGGGTGTGCAAAAAACTTGCTGTAATATGAATAGGGTAAATTTTCTGGGGTTCCAGTAAGTGTTAGATACCGGAAACAGTTTGAAGACCACATTCTGAACTAATCTTTTTGTGCTCCACAAGCAATGATCTCTCCAACAACAATGCAGGCAGCAAATTTGAAACTGCTTTGAATACAAGCATTCAGTGTCATGACATCATATTAAACTAAAAGGTTATTGTGTTCTAGCATTTAGTGTTATGACATCATATTAAACTAAAAGGTGTTTTTTCAAGGAAATTCATTTACTCCAGAGATAAGAGGTAGACTCCTAAGAGCAAAAAAAATCAAGCCATAGCATCGTGGTCACTGTATTTTAAGTAATGTATTTCAAACTGTTCTTCTGGTACTTTCCCAAAAGGCAGAAGAAAATTTATAGCTACAGTCTCAAGGTAAATCACAATGCAGCATCCAGATCTGAAAGTGAGCTTCTACCTGCTGGACAGACACACCAAGAGTACACTACATCCAGTATTCTGCCTGCCCCTATCAGACAGGATGCTGCCTTAAAGAGACAGCTGAACTACTGTAATTTAATGACTACCATAATCCTCCAGTGGCTTTCTACATTTTAGAAGACCGTATGTCCCACATCAGTCTTTTCTTCTGTTGACTAAACAAACTTGATTCCTCTCAGCCTCTGTAAGTCAGTTATGATTTCTAAATTTCTATTTTTCTTCCTGTCCTTCTCTGGCTTATTTTTATTTAATCATTATTTTTCTTCCTGTTCTGCTGTGGTTTATTTGCATTTGCCTTTATTTAGTGATTACAATTAAGCAGAAATAGGAATTCAATGACACAGAGTTTCAAAGAAAGGGTAGCTTAATAGCTCTCATGTCTTCTGCAGAGCAAATTTGTCAAGGAAAGATGCCTGAAATTTAATCAGAAAATACTGTATTCAGATAAAAATATCTGGGACTGTTACAGAATTGACTTTGTCAATTTTGTCAATTATACATATAATGTAAGATTAAAATCTGTCATCTTTTCAAAATCACAGTCAAGGGATAATTAAATTTTGAGTGTGAATTCTCTGGTCTCAGCATACATTTAAGTCCTTTCAGATGAATTTTAAATTTGAACTTTCAGAATTACAGTGAACCATAATCAGTATTAGTTATATCCCTCTGATGCCATCAAGGCTCAATTTACAAGGCATATGAGCTGCTGACTTGACTCTCTCTGTTGTATATCATAATCTTACCTAGATACAATAATAACTTTACCTTATTAAAACCTAAATGATCTAAGTAGATCAGAAATACATTAAAATGGGACTTCAACCAATAAAGAACCTATGTAGTTATTCAATTAAAAGAACAAAATGGACCAATCCAAAGACTATTCGAAATTAGCTTTAAGATCAAATTAATGACCAAATTTTCAATTAGCTAGAATTATTTTATCTTGTAGCACTGTAAATTTGAGGATTGCAAGAGAAACACAAGAAAAGTCAAATGGAAACTTGAAATATTTACTTGCTTGTCCAGTAATTAAAAAAAATCCCTGGATAATACAGACCACAGCTGTGAAATTTCAGTGTAAATGCCACTGCATTTCACTAACAGATTGATTCTCACAAGCAGTAAGTGCATTGGTTGGTAGCTCTGAAGACTTGTTTGCTTCTTTAAGGGTGAAAAGAGGGGATCTATTCACTGCCATGCTGGTACCCCACGCATGGGGGATTACAAACCTGCTGGGCTGAGCAGCACTTACCGAAGATTCACTGTCTCTAACAAGGAAATCTCCTTCCACTCCCCTTTCGTTCAGGGCACATTCTGCTTGGTGTCGGGTAACGTTCCCATAATACCATTCTCTTCCAGCAAACCGTCCTGTAGAAGATGGTCCTGTGTAGCTTATCTGAGGTGGATGAGAAGTGTTAATGGTAGGACCATCACTAATGATTACTACATAGTTTTTAGGAACAAGACCAATTTGCCCTCTGGAATTTTTACATTTCCACCATTCTGGGTCATTTTCAGGCTTTTCAATGACTTCCATCGTTTCCCCTTTTTCAAAGTTGAGCTCTTCTTCTGTGACGGAGCTGAATGGATACAGTGTCTGAACAATGTGGAGTACTTTGGTGCCCTGGCCATTACTCATAGAAGCGCCTTTCCTTAGGCTGAGAAAGCTTGGTGAATCTGCAGTTGCCTCCTCAACCTCCTCTACCACATAGTTCGAAGGAAACCAGCCGATCTGTCCGTTGTAGCTACCTCTCCACCAGCCGTCGCTGCACTTCTCCATGACAATCACTCGGGATCCTTTAACAAGGGACAGTTCATCCTCCCTCTCTGCAACATAGGCAAATTTCACGTAGGCTGGAATGTTAAGATCGTAAATCCGGTCGGCGCTGCTGCCGTTGGATGGGTATTCTGCGTCTGTGCTGGGAGTGGGTGAGGCGTCTCTCGCACTCGTCTTTCTCTTGGTTTTTCCCAAGCCTGTAAAAGACAGAAATGTAAAGTGGTCACTTGGAATGCTTGTCCCCAGACTGCAAACACTGGTTTTGGTGACATGCTGTTCCATCACTTCAACAACACTGCTAAATGGAGATCTCTTCTGTAACACTACATATTCAGGAAATAGCAACACCTCTAAGAGATTCTCATTAACATCCAGTTAATGCACCATTAGGTAAGGAGCAATTTGTGTTATAATGACTTCTATTCTCTTCTCAGAAGTACCAGAGATTAAACACACTTAAACACACTGGTTTCTTCCCTAGAAGAAAAGCTAGTCACTGGGACGTTTCAGAGTTTGCTCTTTCCAGCCAAATGACCATGCCCTTTAATTTTAGGGATGACTTTAATTTGGTTCAAACAACAAGTGAAAGAAAATCTACGAAAATTAGCAAGCACAGAAATAAAAACAAAAGTTTCTCTGCAGATTATGTTTTGCTCTCTTTGTTCTTCAGGCAGTCCCCTAGCAGGTACAGCTGCAACTCCTTCCAACTGCAAGCCCCCTTCTGAAATCCACACCTCTTTCATCTACATTTCATCATGTACTATGACAGCGTAAACCTGACAGTGAGGAAGATCATTTGCATTTGTTTCCCTATAATCTGTAAATTCTGATGTACTGTCACAGCTTTAATTATAGTGTGAAATACAATGCACAGAAGTAGCAACATTAAACATGCAATTTTTTTTTTCTAATTAGAGGAACCATGCTAATGACTGTTCAAATATGGAAGAAAAACTGCACAACACAGTGTATTTTCAATTTTTTGCAGCAAGGACTGCTTCAGCTCATATATAAACAAAACAATAAAGGGAACAAGCAGCCCACTCCTGTAAAATTCGCTTATAAAAGTTCTGAAAACAAAAGACAAAGTCTCAGTATAGCACAAAACCAAGCAACACCCAAAATGTCACACATGGGGTAGAAAGCAAAACCAATACTGAAATAGGAGCATTTGTACTTTTCTCCATGGTCCCAGAGCCCAGCTGGCAGGCAAGATATTTAGTTGAGACACAAGAGTGCACACACCGATTATGGAAGATTGAATGGAAGGAAAACAAAAAAAAGGTACTTTGGTTTTGTTTCTTCAAATCATCTGAAATAAGGAGATGTATGGTATTTCATTTTTAACAATTCAGTACTATTCAATCTCGCCACTCCACTGCCAAAATGTGTGTTTTAATATATATGGACATATATGTACTTGCATATACTGTGAGTATATACTTCAGCAAAGCTGTTTGTTCAACACAAAACTTTGCTTATTTCACAGGCTTATCTGTACAGCACGGACAAACAATACACACACAACCATGCAGAGATCGCTGACCAGAAGGGTTAAATACATTAATTAATACAGTCTTATGGTCTCAGAACATGGCAGAAAATTCTGATCATCTTAAAGTGTTTCCTGACCTGCCCCAGCAGCTCCTTGCTTCCTGCTGGAGCCTGCTACATCCTAATGTCATTCTAACTACACCATTTCAGCCGAGAGCCGGCAGCTGCACTTTCAGGCAAAATGAGGGAAAGCAGCTTATTGTACTAGGGGAGACAATCACAGGAAAAGAGTGTCCAAGCAAGCGCTAATGGGAAGCTGGTCAGGCTCTGATCTCTGCCAAGACTGGAAATTTTTATCAGTTTAGAGATCATTTTTAACTAAAAGACAAGAATGTATCAGAACTAACGAACATTAAATTACAGTGATATAAACAAACACAACTTAAGGGTTGTTCCGTCAAGAAAGGAGGGAAATTACTTGTTGTAACTTCATGGAAAACAAGCTACTGTATTTCAATAGATTCACTCTCCATAAAGCCCTCCACTGAGACTGAACCTTGCAGATTAAAAGCTAAAGCTTTTATATGCTTTCTAATGAATATATGCAGCACCACTTCTTGGAATCACAGCAGAAGAACTAATGAAACATAAAACCCCCAGCAGATGATGAAGTAGCTGGCCAGGAGAAAACTATCTGAAAATCAGAGCACAGAGATAACTGTGAGAGATGGGGATGCAGTGTGATAAGAGAATGCCATAAACTGAAATATCTGGAGAAAAAAAAAGTCGACAAACAGGTGAAAAAAACAAGTTTCTAAAAAAACCCTCTGAAGTCTGATAAAGGTATCTAAACATTTAGCAAAAGGTTATAATTCAAGCACTTTCTTTCACTTGGAGCTTCATAAATTTCATCTTTTTTCACAAACCTTCCAATTGCGCATGTGACATTTCAAATGCTCCTTCCTATCCTTCCCATTCAATGCAAATCATTACAACTTTGGGAACATAGAAATTAGAAACTTCACTATGGTTTTTTTGCCAATAAAGGTAGCTGGAGTTCTTCAGTTTAAGCTTAACATTTCATGTGAACAAACTTTTTAAGGCTGACAGCATGGTAATGATTAACCTTTTGCAACAACAGCAATGAGCACTAAAGAGCATGTTTCCAGTTGGTTTGACGAAAGTAACTACCTATGTAGAAACCTGGCTGCAGTCAAGCACAGTGAAAGGCATGTTAATTATCTAACAATCATTTTTTCTGTGAGGTTGCAATACTCATAACTGCGTCTATGACTGAAGAGGAAACAAGTTGTTCCATGAGCAGAATGAAGGAAATCTGTTCCTGTTTTTCTCCTTATACCTCCTGCCGCACTATTCCTCCTCTGCCTCCTCCATCTCCTGTAGGATTTAAAACAAGCCCCCCTACCATATGACTGCCTTCACATCCCCAGGTCTTTCTCATATCTCCAGCTCCCTACTGCCACCTCCAAACTGCCCTCAAAGCATAATTCACCTCCCCTGGTGCTGCTCTCCTCCCTACCTTTGCTGGGCTGGCCAGCCAAGCACAATGCCTGGCACACTGTTGCCTTTCAGCCCTGCCTAGACTGAGCAAAGAGCTGGGATTGTTCTGGCTTCTCCTCTAGTGAGGGAAACCAGCAGTGTGCCTCCCAGGCACAGAGTTGGAGAAAACTAGTTAGTTTATCTCTGCCAGTCTGTCAACTTTGCCTAAAATTGGCTGAGTTATCAAGGGTGGACAGATGGACGGACGATGACAGCTGACTGTGACAGCATGACTAGTGTAAGCTTCATTTCCTTAGGAAACAAGTCTAAAAACATAATTTAATAGGAGAGCTGGTCATAGCTAAGCAAGAATAAAGTTAGGATTATCATTAACTTTGTATATGCATTTATGACAAAACTCACAACTCCATTAAAAAAACAAAAGTACAGTCTACATGAGTCATCTCTAAAAAGAGTAAACACCACCATTACTCACTACGAAAAGAAATGTTCACTCACTACTATTTGTAAGGGTATCCCTATTCTTATGTCCAAATGGAATGAAATCCATATAAAGAATTTCATGGAAAACAAAACATTCAAGCACTTCAGGAGTCATATTTAGAAAAGTTAAATATATTTGTGATTGCAGTCATAATTTTGGCATTTTTATTATCCTTGTTCTAATGAAAACTTACCAACTAGTGAAATACAACTGTATTTCTCCCATTCTGACTCATTGGTTACAGTTCACCTGAAGCCATAATCCTTTGTAACACAAATAGTTGTCAAGAAGGAGAAACCTAAAGCAAGAGATCAGCTTTGAAGTGAAGGGAAAAGGGTGGGAGCAAAAAAAGTATTGCAAAGCAGCAGAAAGCCTGTTTTATGTTACTGCAATTCATAGGAAGTAACATTGTTCACAGTCTAAAACTAACCTACAATAAACTAGTTCATTTTCACTCTTGCAAACACGTTGCCAAGTGATGTAAACGTGTTTAATTTTTAGGCCGATATACTGCTGAGATAAAGAAAAGAATCAACTAGTTAGCATCATTTCCAGAGAAGGGATCCACTGTGAACCCTCCTTTTCTCTGCACTGAAAGAAATCCTCTGGCCCCAAGTTTAGTCCTAGGGAATTCAGAAACATGCCAGTTGCATCACTATGTTCCCGCTTCCTTTCCTAGCTCAGTTGTGGCTCTAAAGAATAGCTTATTTTTTGAGCAGCAGGCTGAAGACCAGTTTCCTATGAATTTGCTTCCTGTCCCTTAAGTTTCCATTGTGCAAGGCCCAGCTTAGCACCCTTTCGTTACCATCTTGTCCCTGCAATGGCCTTCCCATTGTACCCATAAGGTCCTCCAGCTCCCACCTCTCCCAGTGCCCTCTCCCCACAGTGCTTCCAGCCTTCCTATCTCGTGCTCCTTAGAAATCTCTCGGAAACATCTTGAGCACCCCCAAACCTCAAAGTGGTGGAATTTCCTTCTGGTTGCTCTTCTTTCGCCCGATGCTGAGGTAGTGCCACTTCCCCTACCCCTACCTGTGTCTCCTGCCATGCTGGCCACGCTCCTGGCCCAAAGCTTGGCCACCTGTCAGACAGCACAGGTGTCCTGACTGCCCAGACCTCTCTTGTTAAAAACAAAAGGTTTTCTCTCTCTCCTGCATCCAGTGAAGGTACTGAAACAAGGCTGCAGAGCTACGATCTTTATGAAAATTTGTTCATAGGATGAGTTTAGCTATCTTTAAAACATTATCTTAATACATACTTTAGAAATACATACATAACACTTGTATGGAGAGGGATTTTTTGCCACTAATAAATATTTGGATTCCATTTGCTAATTATGGTCTAATATTCCATACTGTCTTTACTTGAAAAAGCCTAATTACAAAAAATACAATTTCCTCATTTTAGGAAGGCTCCTTTGATGAGTTTTTCCCTGTTCCTGTGAACTGGTGTCCTTGCCTGAAACTGGTGAGTGACTACATTTTGTATTTTAACTGCTCTTCCTCATCCCCAGAAGAGACTCACTGATATGGCTGTATAATAAATTTCTGCAGCCTTATCAGTATTCACAGTTATTTTTTTAAGTTCTGATTAAGAATAACATAAACTAAACATGAAGGTATTTGCAGTCAAATTGTCTAGCAACCTCTTCCCAAGACTGCTCTCTAAATTTGTAACATCTTGTATGTAGCTAAACTTTAAACAGACTAAATACAGCTGCATTTCTTTCCAAAGGGATTTTAAGTTGATCTGATACTTTAGATTACAGAAGGTGAGAGAATGAAAAAGTCAGTATACAAAAAAGATCATGCAATACCAAAAGCCAAATTCTGAAAAATAGTTGGCAAGTAAAACTAGTGTCATCTGAATTCTCCCAATCTATCTTTTCTAAAACCTTCTCTGATTTTTTGAGCAAATATTTTCAGCAGCTTACCTACACATCAAATTCACAGAAGGAAAAAAAAACAAAAGCCCTTTCAGAAAAATGTTGCGATACAAACAAACTGTATTCCTTTGAAAAATCATAAATGCAACACTGAATTTCCAGAGCAGAATTCATCAATTCAGAATTCAATGAAAAAGGCCATACCACTAAATATGATAGATACAACTCCTTAAGAAGTTTACAACAAATTCTTATTCAAATATTAATAGCAATTAAGGAAGGACATCCTCCTCCAAAAGAGACCTTTAAACTATAAAATCTACTGCAAAAGCAACAACAAAAGCATCTCAAAACAACTGAGTTCTTGGAAACTACTTCCTCTTTAAGGGACTAGAGTTCTATAAAATGGTGCCCTTCAAATATCTTGTATCAGTGTTGGAGATGTCAGTTTTAAGTCTCAACATGCAGCTGGAAATATGAAAATGAATGCTGCTGAATAAAGCTGTTAGCTCTCCCCATAGCAATTAGAAAATGAACTTTTTGTACATTTTCATCTCTTGCTATATTTACATATCTTAATAGATTCTTTTTCATAACAAGTCAGAACTGATTTTTGTATCATGTATTCAACCTTTTATGTTTGAAATGAATTTTCCATCAGCTATTGTACATTATTACAAAGCTATAAATTGTTAAAAAATTAACTTGAGCAAGGTAAGGGTCATCAAAGAGATATCTTGAATTAATAGTGCATCAAATACTGACAGGTACTTTCTTTCATAGTCTATTTAGAAATACAACAAGCTTTTACTCAATTAAAAACTAAATTACACTTTATCAGTTAGTCAAAACACAGGACCTGATACTAGAGCTAAAAAGGACACATGTACAGCCAAACTCAAATGTGGGTAAAAAATGGTGTATTTAATTTTTACCTGTCTAAACTGAATTCTGTAGATGTTTTATATTTTTAATTCTCCAGAAACTGACAGGTGATGTTCTGCCCATTTGGAATGGTGGGCAGGGCTAGCCAAGATCCCTGCCTTCCTGCCAGCCCCCAAGTTGCCCACACCAGCCATGCCCTCCCCAAACAGACTTGCTCTGCATTCAGGTTAGTACCCAAAAATCAATCCAGGACGTACAGTTTTATGAAAAGCTGACTAACTGGCATGATTTTAGTGAGTCAAATGCAATACCAGGCTGATTTTGGTGGGTCAGCAGGACCACCATGGTGCCCCTGGGCCCAGACCGCAGTGCTGGGGTTGTTCTTTCATGGGGCAGAGCACCTCCCTCCTTCCATGGGTAACGCCCTCACCCAACTTCCCTGTTCACACTCAAAGGAAACGCCTTTCAGCATGATGCTCAACTTCAGCACTCAAGTTCACAGCTATCAGCTATCAAACTAACATATAAAAACAAAGGTATTGAAAAGAGGAGGAAAAAGGGAAAAAATTCTGGGAGATGGTTCCTTCAGCTTCTGCCTTAAATCTTATCCATCCTGCCACAACCCTCACACAGTCTGTCAAAGCATGAGTTTTAAACAGAACATGAATGAATGTTTGAAAATCTATTTCTGGAAAAAGAAGAATTTAGAAAAGGAGCTTTCATTGGCAATATGAATTACCCAGTAATTGAATTGTTTTATATTACTGGCCATTCTTCTCTGAATTAAAAAACAGAACAAAAACAAAACAAGAAACCAAAACAACAAAAAAACCACACAACCCCCCACACAAATCAAGTTACCTGTAAATTTTTTTATAGAAATTTTACTGCATTTCAATGTATGTACCCTCCCTCTAGAGTAAAATTCTTTTAACTATACAATTTGCTTTATGGTTAAAAAAACCCAAAAAATCATAGAAGCCACCACGAAGAGCATGAGTACAGTGTATTTTTTAATGGAAATATTTTCATTTTAACCAGTTGTTTTGTTTTTTAAAAATAACCCCATCAAAATTTAAATTGAAACAAAGCGCTCCAGAGTGCTGAAAAATTTAACATTATAATAATCTATTAAAACAACAACTTCCATTAAACAGCTGAAACATTGAAGTCAAACAAGTTTGAGGCTGATAAATTTAAGGAAGTCAAACAAACCAGCTAGGAGAACTCCCAATATTAATACCTAGAGCAAGAGTGTGTTCAAATACTAAATAATACTTGTAATAGCTGAAGGAGCTAGAAAAAATATTTTTACCATGATTTCTGCTAAGCTCAGAGACATATATAAAAATTAATAAATTTCAGCTGAAACGTGAACATGTTTTAGTTCCTCCAAATATAAACCCAAATTTTACAGAACATCTCTCCTAGTTCTAACAATCTTTAAAGACAAAGCAAGCAGAAATTCTTATTCAATTTACTAATCAGGTGTTTTCTGTAAGATGCAGCAGAAACAAGCAAGTTTCTCAAAACTCATTTTTATTTAGAGATAGCATTTATTCAACATTTTAACCAATTTTTAGTTAAGATACTTAATATTATTATTCTTCTTGTGCATTCTAATAAAATTGTAATTCCATCTGACTTCATACAGATACAATTAAAAACCATGATCCTTTTTTGTTTACCAAATAAGTTATTCATCTCTGAATACTAAGGCTCTGAATTGTATTGCATATTAATGCATACAGTTAATAAGTATGCAAAGTGTACAGTGTCTTTTTCATAGCAAACTAAAAATTGTATTAAGAAAGAAGCAATTAACTTTTCAGGAAAATTCTTCAGAAAAAAACCCCACCGTAATGCAATGTAAATTAAGTCATTTATCCACCCAGTAAAGAGATAACCACATAACTTCCTGACAGATGGAATGTCCAGATCAAACATGCATTTAGCTTTGTGTTATTTATTTTTATTTTTATAATTTTAAATTAACTTGGGTTTGCTTCTTTATTACTAAGGAATTTAGCAGACTAAAGTTTCTTCTGTTACACAGAACGAAAAATCAAACCTTTCTGCACATTTTCAGACTGCACCCTCCCACTCCTTTTTCTCCCCCTCCACCTACACGTCCAGTTTCCAAGCAAATGTTCAAAAGCCAAGATCCATATGGGATAGTCAGTGTTTTAGAAGCAACATATCCATCAATAGCATTCTTTAAAGGACAGTGCTATAAATTCCAGAAATCTTCAGCTGCACTTGTGATACAGAAACGAAGCCTTACAGATTTATTAATGACTTTTTGTATCTTCTTTAAGAAGCTCAATATCAAAAAAAGCCACACTAGAACAAATTAAAAAGGGGAAACTCTTCTCTAAATGTCAAAGTAAAATTCTGACATTTCAGCAACCAGGCTGCTTTATCACTGTTTTTCCAATACAGGAAAAAGTAGTGTCAAAGTTTTCCATGCATCAAACACTATTTGGTACGGAGGCTTCCGTTAGAAATCAACTCAACAACCATATCAACTACTGCATTAATTCTTGCATTTTACACTGGGTTAAATACGCCTATCTGTTATTAGGAAAGGTACATTCATATGCCAGTATCAGATACTGAGTTTCCTGTACCCAGAGCATTTTAGAGCAAAAGGTTAAAATGAAAGATGTAATAGAGGAACATACGTGGATGGAGACAAACACATGATCTGAAGGCTTTCATAAACTGCCTCATGTATTTTTTTACCCCAGTGGCAAAATGAAGAAGTAGTCCTACTAGGCAAATTTAAATGGTCTTGGGATTTGAGTCCTCTCTGGAGTAGGAACACTGCTGTCTTGGTCTCAGATAGAGGGCATATAAAATGAATGGGGTTTCTCAAGACCTATGGTTCCAATTTTCATCTACATATTTATAATGAAGCAGAAGTCTCTGCTTTCAAACACAGATAAAGATATTTCCACCTCCTTTATAATCTTATAAATGATGCACTCTTGATTTTGTAGGATGTCCTGATAAGAGAAAATAACTGGAACTACCTTAAACCTAAGGCAGACCCGTAACTCTAAGAACAGATTTATAAGGTATGGGGAGAAGGCACAGTAGCCCTGTAGGACTTCCCAGTGTTTTCTGTTCCCTTGATGTAGAGAAGGAAAGCTACATTGTTTTGCCTCTTCACGAACACCAACAGAATATTGACAAAGAAATCCCTGATATGCGTGAGGTGCTCCAGTCTACTTCAGTACATACTCCTGTCCCTCAGTGAGTACATCATAGCTTATGTGCCCTCACCTCCTCCAGTATCTGATGGAAAGATGATTTATATTTAGCTATCTCACATTTATATGAGTTAAAAGAGGTGCACAGGGCAGCTCAGGATACAAATCCAACTTCCTAACATGAACCCACTCAATAAAAAAAAAATAAAAAATACAGCAAGTACAAAGTAGACTACCCTGAATGCAAGATGATGACCCTCCAATTTAAAGACTCTTCCACATAACTGAGATGGAATCATTCCGTTTTAGACACATGTGACTATAGTACCAACTTAGTCTTTTCAGTTCTTGTTTGCTCAAATTTGCTCTCAATTCTGTACACGAAAACCAAAGACTTAATAGATGTTACAAATAGAGATTGAAGTTCAGAACATCAAGCCCAAACCTGAACAGATACACTACAAAGCAGCAATTATAACTGCTTATCATCTCAACTCAAAGAAATGCATTAGAAGAAAATGATGCAAATATTGAATAAAGGGCAGTATCTCAGCATCAAAAGCTCAAGGTAATCCCTCCTGAATATATCATGTTTGTCTACTCTTTGAGGTTACTGCATTTTATTCCAGTTGGCCCATACCAACACCAAGCATGATGTAATGCCTTAGTAATTCTACCATAAGCCCAGAATGCTTATGTTATACTATCCTAATGTTTTCAAACATTAAATTCCATGTTACAATAAAAGAAAATCCAAGGTGTTTATTACATTGTTTTCTTTATAAACCTTAGACCTCCTTAGAAGCCTGTCATAGATACTACAATTTTATTCAAAGCTCCTTTTAGGAAAGGGAAAACTAAGTAAATACCACCTTTTCTTTACTAACTTATTCTCTAAATTTCAAGGCACATAGCTTCATTAATTAAGGGCTCTCTGGTTATTTGCAATTACATACACAAAACCAGACCTCTCCACCTCTAAAGGGGAAGTAATGGGGAAATGGCTCACTTAACAAAACAGCCTGTCTCCTCTGAGGTTTAGCCCTTGCAGCCAAAACACAAAACCCCACAACTCACACACAAACCAAAACAATTTCTTCTGTAGATTAAAACTCAATAATTAACGAGCACATACTAGAGTAATAAATTTATCTCCTGTTCTGGAGAACAATTTCCTGAACAAACAACTACAAAAATATCTTACAGGTTAGTAAATTGGTAGAGCTCATATACAAGAAGAATGTCATTTTCACTACATCAAAATACATTTTCCCTTTCTTTTTTCTTTCACTTCCCATTTTCTTTCATTTACAAAGTCCCAAAGACTGCTAAACAGGTGTGATGGCAATGATTGCATACAGTTTAGATGATTTACAGCTTAAGTCCTAAATCAATTTTCTAATGCAAAATACAGCTAGTAATCTATTAGAAAGAGTACCCCTGAATGTCAACCTGGCTAACCTGACCAGCCATTCCCACTAAGAACAGTGTCTGTCCAAATGCATTTGCTGAGACCACAAAAAGGAACTGTCAGTAAACAATCATGATGACCACTGAAGTGACTCTCAAAGAAAGCCATCTCTGCAGGAACCCTCCCCTTCAAAAACAACAGAGGTGGGCATTCTCTCTCACCCAGCAACTTTACGTTTGATGTCTGCATGCATTGCACACATCTCAATTCTTGCTTTATGGACACACTCCACAAAACAAAACATTTTTGAGACTCAGAAAATGGAAGGAAACCTTCCCTTGCACATTCTGAGACAAAGCCCAACTTTTTTGGTGTGAATGCTAATTTAGAAATTTTGTTTGCATGGTATGAAAACACATCCCAGAATAGCTACCTAGTATTGAGGTCTTCAAAAAAACCCCAGAAACAGAAAGCAGTGGAACCCAAGTGGAAACATAGAGAAAAAGAAGCAAATTAATACTTGAAAAGACCCTGAAGGATTAAAATTAAGACAGCCCAAGGCCTCAAAAAGAGAGATACAATGATACTGAAAGAATTGCTTAGGGTTGAATATTGAAGGAAATAGCCACATCTGAAGGAGAAGAATTCCCCACTGATTCTAAATGGTAGAAAGTGCAGACACTGTCACTTCCATATGGAAAAATCATTTGTCCTTTGAGTCATTGGTATTCCTTTGAAAACAGTGTCTGCAAGAGTACATACACTGGCTATTGATTTTTGCCCGCTACCTTAGCTTGGTCTTTAGAAGGGCGACCCAGCTATACACACCAAACAAAGTATACACAATACCTCAAAATCAGCTACTGCCAGCTACATGTTTCTTCTCTCTGCTACCACCTTCATGTGCTAGAACGGGAAGCCAAAGGGGAGGACAGCACACAAAGCACACAAGTACATGTACCCCCATAAATGCATGCTTATGGGAAGAGTTCAACCCAGGCAGCTGGGTGTAATGCAGTGACCTACACTGCAGCCCCAGTTCTGCTGCCTCAGCGAACTTCAGTCCTCCCAGGAACTTGAGGGAAAGGGCAACAGAAGGGAACGTAATGCAAGGAATCCGGTACAAGACACCACTTGAGAATAAAAGTACTCTATTATCACTGGCTCAGAAGAAGAGACATAATTAGCAGATTGCTTAAAGGATTTTATTCTATGGACAAAATTAAACATCAAAAGAGTTGAGGGTTCAGACACTAACTTTTAATGTTAAGAGAGTAAAAGGCTCTGCCTCCATGGCTGGAAGAGAGCGTAGGAAGAGCTACTGGCAATGGGGTGACTTCTTTTAATAGGGAACTGTGAAACTACCTTGGGAGCTAATTTTTGGGCTTGCTCTAAGGCCAAACAATTACAGGCTGAAACATAACTGGCTCAGAGAGGGGAAAAGCAGGGTCCTCCAAGGTGACAGTTGAGAGAAATAATACCAAAGACATCAGTACACACAGTCACACTGAGTTATGATGATCCTTTTATCTTTTCACACATAATTATGACTAAAATAAAGGCTCATTCTTCAATCTGTAAATGTCAATGTGCCTCCATGCACACACACACTGCATGGGGAGGGGGGAGAAAAGTACCTACTTCACAAAACTTCTAATACAACACAAAGAAGACCTTTATTCTCTCAATGTAGACTAAAATTAGGAAAATTTCTTTATGCCTCCAGCCTTGCAACATTTTACTGCAACCCTCACAGTAGAAAAATCTGCTGAAAGGTAGGACACATCATGGTTTCCATTATATGTTTGTTTTAAACTCTTGAAGCAGCAAATCCTTTAAATAATTTACTCCAATAAATAATGCGTGTAAGACAAAATTTCAGAAGAATACAATTATGAACTGAAAAAAACCAAACTTCTCCTTGCATCACAAGCCAGCACTGCAATAAGCTGCGGGTTCTGCTTTTGGCTTTTCACCTTGGAGTGGATAAAGGGTCTGATGCATACATGCAGCAGAGAAACTCTTATTTAGCGGTAAAAGAAGCATTACTCTGTAACCCTGAGTTCTCCAGAATATTGACCAATTTTGTTTGCTTTCAACTCCCTAAAAGGCATGAAGTTTTTGTTTCATTTTGTTTGGGTTTTTTGTTTGTTTGTTTGTTTTTAATTTGTTTTGCATTAGTTTGCTCCAGAATTTCAGATTTTTTTCCTTCTTAGGCACATTTGTTTAGAAACTATAACAGTATTTTTTAAAAAGTCTGCCTTTAATTCCACAGAGACTTGGATTTGTTTAATGCTACTTTCAGTGGACACAGTTGATATCCATATTAAAGTTATTTAAATATTTATGGGTGTACAATAGGTCCAAACCCATAATTTGTGAGTTTGTTTCATATTCTGGATAACTATTTTAACATGTATAATAGTAACACTAATTCAAAATGAATATATTCTTTTGCCATTATGTATGTATCTAATTGATGGTGAGAAAGCAGACCCTACCCTGTCAGCAATATCTTCTTGTATAATTTCCCATATGCAGAGCTACTGCTATTGAATATGTCTAGATCTTCAAAGACCATCAATGAAATGAAAATGGCCACTTGAGCTAAGTCTAGGTTTTAATGATGACTGTGAGGCAGATGTTTCCAGAAAGTAGCAAATTCCTTATTATGCAATTCATCTGCCAACACTCCAGTGGCATCAGCACTGCCAGCTCCTAACTCCACATGCTCTAGACAGGAATGGAAGTACTCTCTTCCCTGTGTTTGAAACCATCGTGATCATCTCCCATTTCTCCTTTCTCAGCAATCTATCCAACCAGAGTGAGCTATTATTACTGAAAATATGGAAGAAAGGCAATTGCTCCAGCTTTTTTTTTCCTCTCAAACCACCGAAGACACCACACCTAAAGGAAGTTCCAATCAGTTCCTCAGTTTCGTCACTGGAGAAGAGTCACCACTGTTGCCACCCTGTCCCACAAACAAACATGCTTGCTTTGAGCAATGCAGCTACAAAGCAGGATGAAGCACAGCAGAGAAAGTGCTTTTATTGAACAAATTCAACCATGGAATGAGCTATTTTAACACAGATTCTAGGAAACAGAGCAAGAATTTGTGCTGTGTATAAACACCTCGACTACTTCCTCTCCCTGAAGAGGAACTTAAATTCCCATATATTGACTGCTTAAAAGTGTAAATACAGATGACTTATGCTCACCCAGTCCTCCAAGAGGCACAACAGACATTCCACTACTGTCATGCCCACATTTTCTGACAAGCTAGAAAGCTTCAAAGCAACATTAAGAGATACAGGAAAAAATTGTGCTGAATTCCTAAAAGGGGATTGATTTTACTGCTAAGTTCAATAGAGATGTTCAGCTAAACAGAAAGCTTAATATCGCTCCTTCTTAGGAATCTTTATATGTGATAAATAATTTGACAAGTAGCTATATACTGTAGGAAGGTATTTTCTAAAATCAAATTTATTAAATGCCTGCTTTTGAATGGAAATAGTAGCATTTCTTACAGGTCTGTGACAAGGAAGTCCAAAAACACAGGGAACTTGAAGTTCTAAAGAAATTAAAATAACTTCTGTTTGTCTTATAAGGCAGTTCTGTTTTTTTAACATGAGCTCTACAAGGCTAAAGGGGCTGTGCTATACAACAGTGTACTTATTATATTGATTCTTA
Organism: Neopelma chrysocephalum; assembly: GCF_003984885.1. Lineage (NCBI taxonomy): Eukaryota > Metazoa > Chordata > Aves > Passeriformes > Pipridae > Neopelma > Neopelma chrysocephalum. The sequence goes on along the minus strand of NW_020897694.1, from coordinate 38,188,971 downwards.
TTTCCACCATTCTGTCATTCTGTAGTAAATTTTACACTCTCATGGTGTCCAGAGAAGACTACAATTGGAAACAACTAATTAAGAACTAACAGAAATATTTTTAAACTGGTACTTGGTCATATTACCAATTTAATGTGTTTTCTGTGATTTTGCAGCTCATACGGTTAAGGCAGTTTGCTGATAAACAAACACAAATTTATCAAGAAGGGAATATGTAAGACTCAACTTATAGCTATAAGTATGCTAAAAATACTGTGTATACTTTTCATGATTACACTTTTTAAAACTAGTGCTGAAGAACTGGATAATGTTCAGTTTAAAACCACAACCGTTAAAATCACATCAGTAACTTTCAACAGTGAAAGACTTTAGTAATCAAATTTTAATACTTGAGATCTAGAAACAATCTGATAAACGTCAAAATATCATCTTGTACAATTAAATCTACTAGACATACCACATCAGAACTACCAAAATTGGCCCACTAAGATATTTTTAAGAAGAAAAAAATCCTCAAAGCCAAACCAAAAAAAAAGGCCCACTAATACGCACACCAGAAGTTAAAGGTTGATGACTTATCTGGAGAATGATATTTCATAACTATGTTATGCAAAACTATGATGGTTATAGTTTAAATTTGAGTTGAATTATTTATATCTAAAAAGGAAATACACCAAACCTCTTAACCAATGTTTTCCATTGTTAAAGAAAATATTGCATTAAAGAATGACCAATTCCTCATTTATGCTTCTTAGTAAGCAGTGACTCTCCAATGAAAAAAAGAGCTAACTTCCCCATCAATTTCCAAAAAGGCATGGAGAAGGTGGTATTAAATAGTGCAAAAATGTGAAGTTATAAATGTGAAAACCCCTCACATTTTCATATAAATAACGAGGAGAGAAGGGGAGACGTAGAAAACTTGATTCCTGGAAGCAATTATATATATAAATATAGTACTTCAGGGACTGCTGCACAGATGTGCAGATTGACCCAGGAAAACACACACCACGGTGGCTGATGAACTCAGGAAATACTCATAACACTTCTGAAACAACATACTAGGAACACTGATGTAAGTAAGGACTGGTTTCCATACATTACATCTCACTTGGCAATTCTTATTTTCCACGTGAAAATCTGGCACACGAAGTGAATTAAAACTAAAAAGCTACTGAGAAGTTTTTCAGACTTACAGAAGCTTAATAAAGAAGTAATTTGAAGAGTCTCTCATGCAACTCAAACATCTCTGTGAAACATTATCCAGGTGACTGCTACTTGCCATCACTGCTAACACTCATCCTAGTGTTTCTATTGTTCCTATGGATTTGCAAACACATCGCCTGTATTCTTGGTGTCCAATAGCTCTTTCAATACCTTTTAATAAACTTTCCTTCTTTTAATGGGCATCTGTTCAAAAACCGACACCAAGAGCTGAGGGGAAACATCTTCAAGGCTTCTTATTTGGTTGTTCACTAAAGGTAACAAGACCAGAAACCTGTAAGAAAACCCTACATGCAGTGTTGGTTTTGAAAAAGCAGTAGCATTTAGAAAATCATGGATTCCCATGAAAACAGCACCCTGCTGCTGGATCACACGCATCAGTCACTTGTGGCATGCTGCTGTCCGGGGAGTTGTGCTCATGCCAGGAAAATGACTTGCAAAGGGATGGAAAAAATGCAGAAGTTTTATTTTGAGTACACAAACAACTGACTTTTCAATTATTTTGGCTTCCTTCAGATAAGGTTTCTGTTCGGCGTGACAGAGATGAGCCAGCAGGCATAGATCATCTTTGCTGCAGAAGAGAAACCCGTGGAATGGCGCTCAGAGGCAGCTCTGGGGCTGGTGCTGGCACACACCCACTCCAGCCAAATGGGTATGGGAATTCCTTTCCACCTCCAGCACATGGGAAGAATTATGTGACAGAAAATTACAGTTTGGAAGATGCATGCTGGAGGTCTCTTGCTTAGCAAGACTTATTCAAAATGTATAAAAAATACCCTCCTCACAAAAGAAATACTGTACAAAGAAACTATTTTAAACTTCATTATAATGAATGAAGATGAAATTTTAATTACAGGCCTGGAAGTTGGCTTTTGCCCTAAGAATAGTAATAATTACCAGATTTCATTCAATATGAGCAAACAGAAGACAGCAATTTGAAATGGCCAAATTGCCATTACTTTTTACTCATTGTATCACTCAGTTAAGACAAAAAAGGGAATGAAAAGATGAATCATTTAAAATACTCAATAGGTGGCTACATTTCCATAATTAAAACTGTGCCATTGTAGCTACATAACCATTAGACTTCACTTGAGAAAAAGATTTAAGAACACAGAGGTAATGTATATCAAACAGAAAAATGACAAAAAACAAACAGCCATCCATAAAAAAATTACAAGAGTCGAAATGTCTGCAAGTCATTTAAAGAAAGTTACGTTTTGGAAAAATTCCCTGGTGATAGGACTAAAAGAAGACATAGTAGAACAGAGTAAGGTCTTAGAATGGCAAAGACAAAGTGAATGGTGCAGAAAAGGCCATTGTTTTCTATGAAGTTGTAGGGTGACTCAGGGGTGCAGTGGGGGTGTAGGTGGAAGTCATTTGAGATTTGAGGTGAGCTGTTTTTCATTACCACAAATAACCAGTTAAATGAACATATGCTAAACAAGTGTTAATCAGTATTTTAATACACATTTAAATACACATTTAAAAGAGCTGTCTCTGAACATATTTTATTTCTGTTCTTTCCAAAAAATGCTGAAAATACAGTGGAAATTTCAGAAGCCTTAAGACATTGCTGAAAATAGGCTGATATTTTAAACCATCAAGCTGTATGCTCTAGGTACCCACATGCTCATTAACCTTCCACCAACCACAAGCCAAACAACAATAAAGCTGATGGGATTCTATTAATAAAGTATTCAAGGGTTGAGATTTAATTTATGACAGTCAACAGTTCTGGGAAAATTAGTTTTTATCATCAAACAGTCATGACTTCATTCTCTGATGAGATTAAAACTTTTCCTGATAAAGGCAACTTCAGAAAGATAGTAAACTTTTGTGGTGCACGTGGGTTTCTACGTACAAGACACCAACGTAACTGGTGCCATAAAATTTCATTAGAACACAGACTGCAAGGATGAAGAACTATTCAGATGATGCATCTTCAACAGCCAACTAGGAGCACTATTAATTAAATAGCTATAGCTCTTGTAGGGTCTGTCACAATTTAAACTATGGTTGGCACTTTCCATATTTATTGAATATCTGACAAAACTATAAATCAACCACCAGTAATTACTGTGGATAAGCATAAGAGTGGCAGATAGCTACAGGTAATCACACAGACAACACAGTACATCATTTGCAAGATAACAATGCTTTCAGATGAAATATGTTTGAACACAAGGAAATCTAGTCTATTAAGGAAGATGTAGAGAAAAGTGTATTTCCACGAGAGTAACCATTTGCTGCAGTGATGTAAATATGAGAGGTGGATCCCTGTAAGTCAGAGGGTCTCTCTAGAGCCACTGGAAGCAGCAAAGAGTCTCCTGTTTCTCTCCTGAAATTTCACAAGACTCATGATTAATTATTGATTGATTATTAAATGACTTTTTTTTCTCTTAAGTTCAGTACTTGATACTTTGGCAATAGCCTCAAGATCAAAGTTGGAAACATATTTTAATAAAATTCTTTTAATAAGAATTTTCTTGTGATACTTGGAGAGGCAGGCTTGATGAGACATTAGATATATTTGCATAAAGAAAACTTAAGAGCTTGCTTCACTGGGTGAAGAAAAACTTTCAAAAGCTGTTTCACTAGATGAAGCATCAGTCTTGCAATTTGCAAGCCTTTGTTTAAAAAGAAGGAGTGCATTTTTGATGGCCTCTCAGAACAATGGATCCTCTAAGGAAGGACACATGCTCTGCTTGTTCTAAATGGGAAATTACAGTACAGCAAGACAAGCAAGGCTTAGAGACTATAGTTTAGTTGAGGATTCCAATTCAGGAAAGGTAAAAAGAAAATTGCACAGATATGTGGTACACAGTGCAGACATGTTTCATTATGCTAAGAAATTCACAGACCTTACTATAAAAAAATACTCTTAAGCATCACCTCTTTTGAAGGGATGTCAAGAAAATCCTGAGTGAATTTGTGAGTTAGGTATAGCTTAGGCAGTTTCTTACTCTCACAGGATGTATGAGTAGAAAAGAGCATGAAAGGTGCTTTACACCATGAATGCTTAGCAGGTTAGGTGTGGCCACAGTAAAAGAAAAGGCCAGGCTCCACCACAAGGTAGTTTCAGCCTCAGCTGAACAAACACATAGAGAAAACCATTTAAAAAGGCACAGGGAATCAGTAGATTGTTGAAACAGCACTTCAGAAATTAAAAACTCGTACATGCAAAGGGCTGAGGTTTGGAAGATGTGACAGTAGTGAAGGCTCAGCCACGAAACCATCAAGCTTTTTTCTCACACCATTTCACAGTTCACCACCATAGCGAAGGGAAGCACCCTGCAGCATGCAGCTTTGTTAAGACTGAAAAGGTAAAAGTGCACATATGCTAGGACACATCTCTGTTCCTCCACTTAAAACATTTCTGTAGAATTGAAATAAAAATATGTTTACATCAAGTAAATACTGCCCCCATTTTACATGAACTCTTGATATATTACCACAACAGAACTGCAATCTGTTAATAAAATAGCTTTCAGACAATATATATTTTAAACAACATAAATTCATATAAAAGGAGCTTAAAGTCACACCTGGGATTTTGATTTTAACCAGTTAATTGATGTTGGAGCTTACTCTTTATACAAATCTTTGAAAAGGCATAATCACATTTGCTGGCACTGTAATGAGTATATTCCAAGAATATCTGTAGAAAGGACTATGGTTTTAAATATTACCTTGGTAAATCTTATGATAACCTTGTTTGCTCACCACCCACCCTGTAGTCCTCAATTTTCACGTACTTCATGGCAGCTCAGCAGTAGAGAACACAGTAATGAAGAAGTGACTAAGAAACTGAACCTATTAGACACAACACTGGCACAGGATAAACCTACACGAGCTATAGTCGTGTTATTTTTAAGTGAACCTTTCAGCTTTCTAACAAGTCTAATCCCAAATTGTAATTTTTCTGTTGAAGAGTCATTTTGTACAGCAGTCTGCAACAAGTTTTCCCTATGTAAGACTTCGCAAGACACAGGCAAAAAACAAAACACAAGCACAAAGACCTCTCAAAACACTTCCATGTACCTGTTTTTCTGTTTTATTCATTACATCCTAACATACCACTAGTAGGTTTTTTTGGCCTCTGTATGTAAAATGATCACTTATCACTATGTTCAACCTTTTCTACCCATATACAAAGCCTTTTCTAATCAATCATTAAAAATGATAGAGAAAAATTAATTTAACCTGATTTTCAAATACATTCCTTCAAAATAAACATTTTTCAATGCTAGATTATTTTATATGTATGATACTCTGCTGTGAAGAATTTATGTGCAGGTATAAAACAGAATACATACTAAGGACTTGGAAACAGAAGGAATATCTCAGACCACAGAAACTTAACTCCTGACTTTGTACATAGCCACATTGTATAACCCCATTCATTAAGCTTTCATTCATAGCTTTGGCAATGATAGCTATGCTGAACAATCCAGTTTACATCCATCTACTTCTAAGTGAGAGGACTTGGCGTGAGAGAAGATTCAGCAGTTGGCATCTCTGTGAAAACACAGTTCTTCAGCCACTGAAAATACCCAACTTCTGACAAACTGGAATAAAAACTAACATCTTTTTCTCCTGGATGTGATGCAAGAAAACCTGTTACAGATTTCTACACATGATTTTCCACCAAGCTCCACTCTCTCTCTTTCTCTCTGTCCTTCAATCATTCACCATGTCACCTCAAATCAAGGATTAAGAAAATCCAAACAGGCATGTTAAAAATATACTTATACACATATTACACTCCCAGTCTGACACCCATCAAGTCTACTAAACTTCTTCCAAAATACAAAAGGACTTACCCAATGTGTCTTTTAGATTTTTAACCAGAGAACCTTTCTTCAAGCTGTTTTTTCTCTCCACATAATTTGATGGCACATATCCCGTTTTGTTGGCCGCGTTTCTTACCCTCCACCATGTCTTAGAATCATCTAATAGCCAAAGACGCTCATTTTTCTTGATGTCAAGTTCTTGGTCCTGCTGTGCAGTGTAATCCCACTTTGCAATAACAATAACTTCTTCTGTCATCTTTCATGGAGTCCTTCTGCAACAAAATATTAAATGACGATCATCAGTAAATTATGTCATATAATTCTTACTCATTTTTATCTCCGAATTCCTCTGAAATAAGCATGAAGAGGCTAGAGAAAAATGAAAAGGCTATATAGAGAAAAACCTCTTTTAAAAATAAGGTAAGTCATACTGACCTCGTTTTTTCTGCCACTAAAATATGACAACACCTTGATAGTACATTCTAATCATAATGTATTACATTCACTTTCTCTGAATGTATATAAAATATCATCCAGGTATACATTAACAGAAAATAATTTATACAATCCATTTAATTTTTGCATATAGCATCATAAAACTACCCCACACCTGGCATCCCAAGTTCTGATCTGAGAAGGGAAAAAAAATTGCTGCATTCCAAAAATATATTTTCCTCCTGTCCCAGTTCCTCATCCTCATACTAACATTATATATATGTTTTCTGCAATTAACAAGGTTGTCCATCTTTTTTTAGTATAAAGTCAAGAAATACTTCGAGAAGTGATGTAACTCACAGGGAAATCTGACATCAAGAAGATGGTACTGTCTTTAGTAAGCCTTTGTTCACCATGCTTTATGCAGGCGGCACACAACTGCATTTTAGGAGAAGCCTTTACTCCCCCATTTGTTCCCAGGAAGATCCCAGCTCAGCACAGTCCTGCACTGGGCATTAGTCAGCAGGGTAGAGAAAAATACCCACTGCATTTCATTTCTTCCCTATCTGAAGCCTATTCCTAGTTCCATTAAGACCAAACAAGTTGTACTTCTTTCAGTTACCCGTAAGAACACTGATCTTTTTCAAAGCTATTTGTTAGCTGCATAAAGAGAGCTGCATGCCTCCATGTTTTCCTATGCATCCCAGCAATTACCAGGAACAATGTGAGGGAGTACAACAGTGTGCAAGGAAGAGAAAAATCCTGTGCTAGTACCAGTGACATTCAAACACATTACAATGCAAACCAAAACATCTTGAATTTATCTTCTAAATTCTGAGAAGTCAGCTAAATGTTTCTAATTGCTGCCAGGAGGGGTTGGGGGGGGAGGAAAGTGGAGGAGGATGAGAGAGAGTGGGAGGAGATGAGAACATATTTGAAAATCAACGTACCAGATTTTTTTTTAAGTAAAAGGTGTAATTTCCTTCAAATTACTGATTAGTAGCAAAAGGTCCCAGAGTACTTCAAACTATTAATGTCCAAGGATCTTTGTAACATGATTTGACCTGGTTGCCTAGGTCTTACATGTACTGTTACCTAATAGTTTATGTACAGAAAGCTAATTAAAAACCAAACCTCATTCAGAGATTCTGTTCAGAATGTAAGCTATATCACCTATATTCTGGAAGGGTTCCTTCTGCAATCTGTAACACACACACACACACACACTCTCTCTCTCTTTCCCCCTTGAGCTACAGTACAAGCTGCAAAAACTGCATGGTAGACAACCGAGCTTGTGTACTCTAAGAAAAATAAGTGCTTTCCTTAGTTAATGTTAATCTATAATCATAAACCATGATAGTGGACTATATTATAATTTAATAGCCTCCTCTTATCAATTGTCTTTCTAGGAGAACATCATATAGGGTTGAGTTATGGTTGCTAAATCATTTGACAGCAAAGCTCTAGCAAGCACCAGCAATGTGACCTCTCTTGGCCAAAGCAGGACATAATTTTTGAAAATCTGAAGCTGAGATCAACAGTTTTAAGTTTTCATTTTCCAATCAGAAAACAGAAAGAATATACAATAATTATAACATTATGAATTTAAAAAGGAGCTATCATGCTTTGAACAATTGAGAAGAAACAGTTCAAACAGGATGTGATTTAGGCACGTGGAATTGATGCTTTTACAAGAAATAAGTCACTATACCATTCAACCATTTTTTCCCCTAAAATAATAATCCCATCTAGCAATGACAGAGGAGAACCTGAGCTTTGGACCTCAGTCTCCAATAAACTGCTCTGCCTTCTGACTGACATAAAATGGACAGAGAGTGTACACAGGTCAATAAGTTGATGTAGCCACAGGGGGACTGCAATCAAGCGTGTTCTGAAGCCTGGCATTGTCCATATAATCCATCTCTCCAATTTAGATTAGTTTATTTTATCTCAGCGATTGTAAAATGGTCAATTCTTACTATTCCTGGGGACATGGAGAACATAAAGAAATAGGACATCATCAATGCACTTGGTTGATGTCGATACTAAATAGGCTCCCCTTCTAAAAAAGGCTATTTTCACAACACAGGCAAGTTAAAATGATCTAACAATATTACAGCATATTAATAAAAAGAACCACATTAGGAATAATATTTGACTAGTGACTGATGGAAAACTATTAAACTCTTCCTACATCTCTGAAGAAAAAGAAATAAAAAACTGACTCCTATTGTAGGGGTTGCCAAGTCTTTCCCCAGGGTGCTGGGCGAGGACAGAACCATAGGAAGAGACCACATATCAAGGCTGACAACACCAACTGCAGTCCTGTGAAATTCACTCAGGACAGGTTGCTCAAAGCTACTTGATTTCTTAAATTCCCATCATTGTAGACATGTGAAACTTCCACTTCACCTGAGAAATTACGTCATTTCACAAGCAGACCCCTTGCATGATGCAATTTTGGCAGACGTTTAAAGAAGTCGAGTGTCATGCCATGCTCACACAGAACCCATTTCAGTGAAGTACTCCAGGTTACCAGATGCTTAATGGCACAAGCTTTTCTTCCCTAGTGGGGACAGGATTTACAGTCAAAATACATAGTATAATTGCAGCTAAACATCCATCTATTTAAAACTGTATGTATGTGTGTGGAGTTTAGTTCTGTTAGGGTTTTATTTGTTTAGTTTTGGGGTTTTTTTGGGGGGATGTTTGTTTTGAATTTTGGGGGGGTTGTTTGCTGGGGGTTTTTTGTTTTGTTTTATTTTGTTGGGGGTTTTTTTAGATGTGGGGAAATACATTAAAGTTCTTAAAATTATTTTCTTATGGTTACATCATTAGACTCTCTTCCTCAAGGACAATATGGTTCTTCCTGTGACATTTGCAGAGCTAAGATTTCCTAGTAAGGGAATAAGGACACATTTATTTCCCAGAAGGGGGGCTGTAGAATTAATAGTTTTGAAAGGCTTCTGCAATACAGCTGTGTGCCAAATAACTAGATTTGGGGAAAAACATAAGGAAAAAACAACAACAAATCCTTCCAAAACATCTGAGTGTCCCATAAAACCAGATATGCACTGAAAATGTGAAATTTCTTTAGTGTACAGCTTATAGACTGCACAACGAATAATACCACAGTCCCCACAGATTTTGATGGTAAGATGAGATTCCTTCACATCAAGAAAATGAAAATCTACTACTGCAAAGAGCGTACAACCTTCTGGAAAGTTCCTCCTCAAAAAGCTCAAAAAACCTAGCACTGAAATACAGTCTTCTCCTCATACAAGATGGGATAACATTCCACACTTTAAAAAGCACAAGTGAAAAGCTTTGAAATACTTCTGCAAGGAACTGTAAATGTATCAAATGCAACACAGTCTTTCCTCCATACAATATTGTTTCACATAGCCCTGGTTTTTACCTTACCATATCAAGTAGCCATTTGCTTTATTTTATGGCAGTCCAACTTCCAACCTTAAAAAACAAAACCAACCCAAAATGAAGATACCACACTAAATGAGCAAACAAAACTCCACAACCCAGACCTTCAAAAGGTAATTCTTACATTAGCTATGTGACCAATACACACCTCCAACTCCTTTTAACCCAGCAATTCCTTCACTGCTAGCAGTGGTAAAACACTAATTTATTTAACCGACATTGTAGTTGCTGAAATCATCATCATGGCTAGGCTTCACGAACGAAGATTTGGGAAGGGCTCTACCCACGTTTCTTGCAAGCACGTTGGTGGCTAAAAAGGCCAATACGAGATAGGCATGACCGGTTGCAAAAGACACAGTAGAAAGACTCCTTAGATGGTATATTCTGCAAGGCTCGATTCTTTCTGCATTGTCTTTTCTCCTCAAAGGTGATCCTGCGTGCTTTCTCAAAAGCATCAGCAGCGTTATAGATGGTGTGTCTCCAGGCCTCCCGATTGGAGGCCAGAGTAGACCAGTTATGGTGATCAATGTGCCCGAGGCTGAGTTGTTGCTTCAGGGAGTCCTTGTATCTTTTCTTCGGGACTCCTCTCTTGCGGCAGCCAGTGGCAAGTTCACCATAAAGCAGGATATTAGGGAGGCGGTGATCCTTCATCCTGGAGACGTGCCCTGCCCATCGCAGTTGCGTTCTCAGTAGCATGGCCTCAATACTTGTGATTGCTGCCTGTTCAAGAACAGATGTATTGGTCACATAATCCGACCAGTGGATGTTTAGGATTGTACGGAGGCAGCGTTGATGGAAGCGTTCTAGGAGACGCAGGTGGTGGTGGTAGATGACCCATGATTCGGAACCATATAAAAGAGTAGACAGCACAATGGCTCTGTAAACACTGATCTTGGTACTTTTCTTCAAGTGTTTATTACGCCAGACTCTTTTATGGAGTTTTCCAAAAGCACTATATGCCTTTGCTAACCTGTTGTCTATCTCCCCGACTATCTTACCATCCGAGGAGATGAGGTTGCCTAGGTAATTAAACTGTTGGACTGATTTGAGCTCTGATTGGCCGATAGTGATGTGGGGATGATGGGGGACTTCCTGAGGTGTAGGTTGATGGAGAACTTCTGTCTTCTTTAAGCTGACTTCCAGCCCAAAGAGCTCAGCAGCATCTGCAAAGCAGGATGTTAAATGCTGCAGGGCTGCTTCTGTGTGGGCAACAAGGGCGGCGTCATCAGCGTAAAGCAGCTCCCGGACAAGATGGTTTAAGGTAGTTGCTGAAATATCACAACTAATATAGTTTAGATTGAGCTCAGGTGTTTTCAGCCATTTTGTTTCGTCCCTCCAGTTTAGATTTTGTTACAAGAGGAGTCCTGTCTTCAGTGGCAGCTGCCCTACTGCAGAAGCACACATGAAAACTTTCCTACACAAAATCACCCTTGGGAGAAAGGGGAAAACTGAAAAATCTGCCTGGCTAGGAAGGCAGTGAACAAAAACCCAGTCAAAGTCAAGTCAGTTATACCTGCTCACACAGGTGAGGAACATCAACTAACCCTATGGCAGAATAAAGGCAGACATCAGTGGAATATCTAGTACTGTAGCTCCTGTATAGTCTTCATCAGAAGAAAGTCCAGAAAGGAAAAGTTTACGTTCGAATAAACTATCAATGATTCAACAGTTTAGCAGTGCCAGGGGAAAAAAAACAAACAGACAAAAGCCCACCTAGGCCATTTTGAAGCAATGCTTAAAACTGAACCATGCAAGCAATATTGGAGATTATGGAAACTTAAATGCAGAGGTTGTTAAGAGAATTTGCTCTGAAAAATGTGTAAATCTACTAGTGATTTTTCATGTGAAAGATTTGCTCAGCTGGTGTCATTTTAAATATCTGACTATATATAATTGTTACACAGAACTCATTCTCTCTTACCAAACCAGGATTTCACCATCCTGCTCTTTCCCCCTCCCCATATAGGACTAATGTGTTTCTCCCACAACAATAAAAAAAAAGGATCCATATCAGCATGCCACTTGAACTAGAATCTTTGCCTACAGACTGACACAAGTTAACATTACGACTAGATTAATGCCCTGGCCCAATGGGTAGAAAAGCAGCACTTTTTACTTTGCCCTCAGAAGGAAGGCTCACGGTTATGTCAGGATTAGTCAGGTTAGTGCAAACAGGAGGTATGTTTGAACCTTAAAGATGCAGCGAGAAAGGAAGTAGTTGCTCTCCTTGTTCACAATTTGTTTTGCAAAAAGGAACATGACTGAAAAATTACTGACAGTAATGCTTGAAATTTAATCCCTCACCACGGGAACAAGCAAAAATTCTATTAATAGGCAGTGCCAATTGATATAATAGACTGTTCTGAAATTGAATGTCTTCCTAAGAGACACTGAAAGAAAGGGACAAAATTGATACAGAGGCTTTGACATAACACTGATGTACATAAAACACATAATGGCTATACAAAATTAAATAAGACATAATTACTATATGATATTTAGTTAAGTGCATTGCAAGAACAAAAAGCTAGCTGATGACACACAGTTTTCTCTTAAGATTTTGAAGGCTGAACAACCTCTCCTTTTCCTGTCCTCAAACTCTGAAAAGCAAAACGGGTTTTGAACCCTGCAGCACGTGTTGCTGACAGGCCAGCTATCTGGTGACCACCTGGTTAATCTTTCATAAGCTATAGCAAATAGGCAAGACTTGGTCCTCTAAGGTAGCACAATTGTGGAAAATTAAAAAAGTATCTTTCATCAAGGCCTCTTTCATAGTAAACAGGTGTACTTACTGTATTCTGCAATTAATAACTTGTATTAGATCACTTAATCTGATGTACACTCCAAATCTGAAGCCTTCTTATTTATGATAATGCAATCTCTGTCTACTGTTTCAGGAAGTTTGCAGCTTTGTTTTCAATTACAGTTGTTTTTTTTAATTGTGTGTGTGGGGGTGTGGTTATTTTTTTTAAATCAGCCTGGATGAGTAGTTTTGACATATAGAAAGATTTCAAAAAAGCACATCTCTACATTTGAAATTGTTTCACTCAGTTCTTGGGGATCAGTAAAACATCAAACACAAAGACAGAACTCAGCAGGCATTAAAACAAACAGAAATGTGAATTCAAATAAACACTTGTGAAAAAGAATACACCTTTTGGACATACTTTTAGCTATTTCCAGTGGCATACATTTGAAAAAACAGGAAAATATAATCTCTTTCATTCAAAGTTGTCATAGTTTGAAACTGCCCCCACCTCTTTTAAAGAAACTTAACTAAACAGCTGTAGTGACCAAACATTCATCACCTAGCTATGCAGTTCTAAAGTGTCAAACCACTACCTGAGCAAAAATCCCCACACCTGGACAGCCTAAAATTGCTGACTGTTTTAACATAAGCTTGACAATTAATCTAGGGTATTTCACTATTAGGTCTCATTAGGATGCATTGATTAGAGAACTAAAAGTGATAGTTGAGTAAGTGCAAGTAATTATTATCTAGTTTACTTTGATGTGCAAACTGAAGACACAGTCACAATCAATAGATGCTGCTGTAGGTACTTTAGGAGGGTTAGTTTTCCAAAGCTGAAAGCAAAGATGAGTGGAAGTTGTAAAAAATAAATATGAGCAAAGATGTAAATAAATGAATCCATTGTGAAGGAGAAACATTTTACTACAATTTCCAACCTACTCTGACAATTTAGCATTTACGAAAGAAGTATTATATGGTTAAAAGAATAATCTCAAAAAGTGAGGCAAAAAGCTCTAGAGGCTGTGTCCCCTCTCCGTGGTCCTTTCTTTGAAAAGGAAAAACTGATAGCAACAAGCTCAAGGCAGGAAATGCAAAGTGAAAGAACCAAAAGAAGTGTAGTTCAGTTCACCAAGAACTACAAAAAATGTATTAAACTACATTGGAATAAATTAATTATTAGCAAAAGAGTAAGTAAAGAATTAGATAGAACATTAGGTTGACTGCAATTAGATAGAACATTAGGTTGATGTAGGAGAAAAAATGTTTAATACTATTTCTACACTATTTGATTATTTTACAATGACAACCATTTTCTTCTCTGCCATTAACAAGCATATAAAAAAAGTAATAAGAAAAGTTAAACACTTTCAATATTCAAATACACCCCAAGATCCACAAAGCTACCACAATTTTTGCATCCACTCTGAGGAAAACGTGGAGCAATGAAGTTGTTCTGGAGAGCTACAGTTGCACCACTAATTTGAAAGCATAAATTGGACCATGCTTGATAACACCACTAAGTAGTCAGACAAACTCTAACCCTAAAGAAAAACAAAGATACAAAGGACCCCTCCAACACCCTACACAGCATACCAGAAGATTATGGATGTGCAACTTATTAAAAGGGTTTTAAGAAAGAGAGGCGTGAACAAATTAAATTGCACATTTTTCACTTATTTTTGGTTTAAGTCCACCCATCTACCCAAGCTGGACAGACAACAACTGAGGGACAGCCCCAGCTGCAGTGCAGGAGTGACTTCAAAGGCAGGCTCAGCAGGCACCATGAGCCTTTCTGACAGCACACAGAACATTTCTTCTTAGGTGCAAAAAGTACTTGTTTCCTTTCGAGTCACTTAGGGGGGGAAAAAAAAAATCAAAACAGAAAGGCATAATTACAGATGAAACAGTGAGGGCGATACAGCCTGGTGGAAACGTTAATCACACCAGAGGCGTCATGGCTCGTGCACCCACGTTGGACAGCCTTGCCACGGTCCACTTCTGTGGGCACTTCAAGTGCAAGGTTTTTACACAATACTTCATGTTAAAAACATAAGCAGGCTGTACACCTTCAAAAAAAGTGAAGGATCAGTCTTAATTAATCGATAATTTAGAGCTGTACTAACTATGTAACTTGACCTTACTGCCTGCCCCCACACACCGCAGACCCTCTTCCCCTCTGTGTGACCTGACACTGTTCACAGGCACAATGCTGCTAGGTTTGAGGTTTTTTTCTGCAGCCGGATGCCTTTGACAGCTGCTAAGCAATGTTTGCCTCTCTTGGCCCCACAAGGTATCTGATATCCCAATCTCTAATACATCTGCAGCTACGTGCCAGCACCTTGTATCTTGCGTTGCAGAAGAACTACAAACAGGAAACCTCAAGACTAGTTTAGTGGTAACGAATTTCTGCATAGCTCCAATACAGCACAGAAGTTAAGCTTGTTTGTTAACTTTTAAAAAGACACAAAGAAAAAGGAGAATACATATTAGAAACACCCAGAAATACATCCTTCCTGCAAAGGAGTCAGTACAGCATTTTATCATTCAACAAAAATTAAATCTTTGCGTGTTTATATAAGAAGGTATAAAAAGATGTTCGTAAAAACTTCCCACCCAATGTTTTCATGAATCCTATCACACAAATAAGTCTGCCCAAATGAAGCATGGACAGCTTCAAATGATCTCTTAAAATACTGGGACCAGTACTGCTGCTCAATGTCTTCGTCAGTGATACAGACAGTGGGATTGAGGGCATCCTCAGCAAGTCTGCAGACAACACCAAACTCTGGTACAGTCAACACAACTGAAGGATGGGATGTCATCCAGAGGGACCCAGACAAGCTTGAAAAGTGGGCCCATGAGCACCTCATGAGGTTCAACAGGGCCAAGTACAAGGTGCTGCAGCTGGGTCAGAGCAACCCCTGGTATTGGTACAGGCTGGGGGATGAAGGAATTGAGAGTAGCCCTGTGGAAAAGGACTGTGGAGTACCACTAGATGAAAAGCTGGATGACCCAGCAATGTCTACTTGCAGTCCAGAAAGCCAACTGCATCCTGGGCTATACCAAAAGCAGTGTGGTCAGCAGGTCAAAGAAGGTGATTCTGCCTCTCTACTCTGCTCTGGTGAGACCCCACCTGGAGTACTGCATCCAGCTCTGGGGCCCTCAGCACAGGAAAGACATAGGTGGTAGATGCCCCATCCCTGGAAACATGCAAGGTCAGACTAGATAGGGCTCTAAGCAATCTGATCTACTTGAAGATGTTACTGTTCACTGCAGGGAGGAAATACTTTGGTATACAATACAATATACATTGTATATTGGTATACAATGGGTACATGATCTTTAAAGGTCTCTTCCAACCCTTAATATTTTATGATTCTATGAAAAGTAAAAGATACTTTGGCCTGCTAACTTTAGTGGTAGAAAGAGAAAGCCATCCAGGTTGTTACAAGGTAGGCTGCTGCAGCATCAGTAGAACACAAATCTGAGTTCTGGGCTTCTATTAATCTTGCAATACCACCCTAATTTTATACGTTATTCACTTTTGTTTCATGTTGTGACCTTTGCACAAGTTAAGTCTCCCAATTTCATATTTTTTAAAATTTCATTAGTAATACTGCTATGCCACAGAATTTCCTCATCTGGGGCAGTTCAAGGTACAAATGCTTAATGAATATGAAAGTCTTTAAGACACATAATACGAAGTACTATCTTTTCTATTTATGTGATAAGCACTCTGCTGTTTCAGGAAGCTAAGTCTTTAAAAATCTTTTGATGTTTTACTTGAAAAGGATATTTCTATAGCCTTATGGAACAGCATGCCTATTATATAAAGTAGGCAGTGTTCGTTTTTAGCATCTCACAGATGATTTAAATTTAAAATTCTATTTCAAAGGACAAAAGGCTGGTATTTTTACAGGAACAAGCTGGTATTATAGCAACTCATGTTAAAGTTTCACAGTACTAACTATGAGCCTTACAACTTATCTATGCTTAAAAGACAGATAATAATAGCAATAAAAGTTACAGAGAAAACATTCTAACAGGTCTCTAACTACTAAGTGGAGACTGAGTATGGTCGCAGACAGGGCAAAGGGCTTATAAGAAAAACCTAGCTCAAGTCTTTCCATAAACATGGGATGAGAACCTTAAGGGATCAAAAAACCCAAACAAATATATTTCAGCTTGTTGGGGGGGGTGTTGTGGAGGGGGGATGTTGTTTTTAAGGAATTTGTATTTTTATGTAATTCAGAAAACAGGACAAAGATTAACAGACAGTAATGGCACCCTGCTAGAGATCAAGCAAAAAATCACTAAGAAAAAGGATTTTTGTAGTTAGATGATTTTATTCCTACTTCACCCCATCCAGACAGTATTTTTGGTAGAAAGTATTTCCCCTTATCTTGAAGGCTATACAAAATTGCACCTTTTCATGGCCTTCTTACCAGAAAACACAAGGAACATGAACTATCATTTTGCTGATTCTAATTTGTTGAAAGATGAGAAAAAACAATAAAAGTCTGAATATAAAGCAACTCCAATGGCAGAAAGTCAGCTAACATCCTTTCCTAGCAACCCCTCCCTCCAGCCTTTAGCCCCCACGTGCTTGTGCCATCTGCCCTCAACCTCCCCTCTCTGCAGCTGTTGCTGCAATCCCCAGCAGCAGGCAGGGCTCAGGCACGTGCTGGCAGCGGCTGGAAGTTTTGGTTCTGCCTCCATCAGCAGCCTACGCAGATGCAGCTACCATGGGTGACCGAACCTGAGGTGATTTTTTTCCACTATTAATGCAAAAAGATTTTTCTTGCTTTATTTTGAAGGCACTGCCAACAAGAGTGATGGGGAATGGGACAGGAATAGGGAAACCCAGATAGTGCAGTGAGGACATCTTCAGACCCTTTGGTTGCAAACAACATGAGACAAACAGGAAGGTGGCAACTTTTTTGGCCTATGTCTCTTGGCTGCAGAGTAAACCCAATAGAATCCCAAATTGCCTCACATTTAGATACAGCAAGAGGGTAAGAAAAGAGCATCAGCTCACCTTTTCCTGAGTTCTTCTAAAAGCAGTTTCAGAAAAAAACCACATAGTTAATAAACAACTCATCTGCACTACAGGAAGCTTTTGGGAAAGAGACCTCATCTTGCCTCTAAAACAGCAGCAGTGATTAATGGCCACATCTTTGCAGTTGGTTTTCTAAGTCAGAGACACAGATAAACCTAATGTTTGCTGGTGGTGTTCTGGACGGCTCTCTCTCCATTCCTCCTGGCAGACAGCATTTAAGTTTACCTCTCTATTCAGAAACACATGAAAACAAAACCAAACAAGATAAAAGAGAAGGGAAAGTCCAGGAAGAATACAATATATCTTAGGTGCCTACACAAGACAAAATTACAAACCATTTCACACCTAACAACATTTCCACAGTTCCTTACAAAAATGGAGTAGGAGGGAGTCAAGCACACAAGGTCAGGAAAAAAACCAGACTCTTCTGAGAGGACATTTAGGTAATATTATCTATATGACAGACTGGTGAAACACTCTGTGAAAGAACAATTTAAGTGTACCTCTGTTCATGCACTTTCATCCTCACTATCAATAAATCTTCCTTCTCTCCTCAAAATTAAAGCAGCCAGCCACTCAGGACATGGTGAACACCATGAGATTTTGTAAAGGAGACATCCTTGAATTTCTTTCAAGATTCCAAATAATAAAGTGTTTGAATGATTTGCTTCCATTGCTCCTTCTTTTCCCATGGCTCAAACGTTCAATGGTCTGCAGGAGTTATACTTCACTGGAAGTGTTAGTACACTTACGTATTGTATAAACAAAGAACAGTCCTCCGACATAAGAAGTTTAACCTTGATCTTGCACAGAAGGACAAAGCTCAGAATCACTGTGGATTGCTAAGTTTTACTGCTAATCCCTTGAAACACTGCTACCTACTTTTCAAGGGATTTCACTTTAAACTGTCTATAAAATGCTGAAAATAAAACTGAACTGCTGACCTTCTGTTCCCCAATGGAAAAATCATACATTCACTTTTTAACTAGAAAGAGGAAGAGATGTTTGTTCAGTTCAAAAACCCATTTATTTCCAAAGTTGTTTAAGGAAAAAAAAAAAAGAAAAAAGAGTACATTGTCCATTTCTAGACAATGTTCACTTTATAGTCTTAAGCAACTCATCAATTGCTTTTCAAAAAACCCCATTCAATCTACCTCATAACAGTAGGAAAATGTGAAAAATACATTTATTAAAACAATTTTCAACTTTTTAGCTTACAGAGCACTAAGTAATTTAAGGGCCCTGTTCAGACTCTCCTCCTGTGAGCTTTCCAGTTTAATGTAATTTCAAATATTGAATAAATCCTTAGATTTTTGGATTTTTTATTAGCAGGCCACCCAGACCAGAATTTTTATCCAATATAAAAAGCTGCATTGTAGGAGTGAAAAAAAAATTCCGATGCTTCTCAAGATAATTTCTATCTCAAGGCAAAGTTCCAAAGATTTTTACCTGAATTTGGGGTTAATGAACACATATTTTCCTCATATCTTGGAGAGCTTCTGAGGCAAAAAGCTGCTTTCTAGAAGCAGGGTTTTTGAATAGTACTAAACATAATCACTAGACATAAGATACCATTCTTGATTCTGTGTTTATGTACGTAAACAAAGAGGCAGCTTGAGAGATACAAGATTGGATTTCATTAAGAAACAGCTAATACCATTACATTTATTCCTGTATAAATCTGTACATGTTCCTGAAGAAGGCTGCAGTATGAGATAGTTATTCAAAAAGCTAAGCTTTTAATTTCCTGATAGGATATGTATCAAGAAAAAGCACAATTTAAATAAAGAAACACTGTTCGATCTCATATGAAATGCGAGTGAATGCTGTAGCTTCATAAGTCTCTCGTCCATCACACTGACTATGTGCTAATGCTATACAACCAAGACAGTATAAGCCTAGACAAGAAATAGCAATCCCAGTCTTCCCCTAGAGTTATCTATTCTAACAGCACTTCAGAGTCAAGACAGGAATCCTCTCTTACAGCTCCCAAAACACAAATGCAGAGGAAACACTACCCCCCACACTTTCCCAAATAAAACAGGTTTCAAAATGACTTGTCCTATAACTCTTCAAAAATGCTTTAAATTTAAAATCAAGACAACACTTTTGGTCAGGAATGTTGGCAGCATTCATTTATTTCAATCAAATTATTTCTTACATATCTTCCTCCAGTTCAAATGAGGTCCTCTTCCAAAAAATTGCACTTGTGAATGCTCTGCCACACAATTACAGCAGCTAGCTATTGTTAATTCCTCAGTCGATGGGGAGAGACACAAAGCCAAGAGATAAACACCATTCACCAAAAGGGGGAAAAGGATAAAAGAGGATTTTCTGAAACCCTTCTGCCAGGCATCCTCCAGAGAACACAGGCTGCTGTAAGCATGTTAGGAAGATGCTCCTTATTCTGAACTCTTACGTTCAGGTGCCAGCTGCTCTAAGACAGCTTACACAGACAATCTAAAAAGTTGTTCCACTGCTATTATCTCAACACGATTTTCCACTGCACCAGAACTGCCGCTCAAAAGGATAAGCTTCTGAAATTAAACTTTTACTGTAGGAATATCTGACTTTTTTCATAGAAACAGTTACCCAAAACCAAGAATAAGCAATTAGAAAAGTCTAAATTTCTAAGAGCAAAATATACATTCAGTAGGGACCAACATAGCCTGGTGACACTGGACTCTCATCTTCCTTTATTCCTACTCTGACTTGCAGTGCTCGAACAAAACTGAGTATTTTCAAACTCCTTTAAAACTTTTACTATTTTTACCTTCTGTCAGAAACTCCTCCACAGTTTACTTTTTCTGAATAAAATCTCCCTGCAGTAAATTGGTTCAAAATTAAACATTTGGCTTTGGCTGCTACATCACATTCCCTTTCATCCAGAAATGTTATGTACTCTTAACACTGACGAGACCTTGTGCCCTCATATGCTTACAGATGCATTTTCTTCCTTACTTCCACCAGATAACAATAAAATGCATCAACAAATGTGAAGGGGAAATAAAAGCAGCCAAATAATTTCCAGACATGGAGAGAGACTGTACTAGAACAAAAATCAAATAAAGGAAAATCAGGTTCAAAACCACAGGTCTGAAATGTGGAAGTTTAGCCAGAGAGTTCTCATTCCTTCTAGATAAGGAAAAATTATAAATTTTATATTGCTAATGATTTTCAATAAAAATGACTGCCATCAGTCCCATACACCAGTTTAGCTGAGAGCCATACAAAACACTTGACAGCTTCTTGTCTTACTTGTAGTCAATATCCAAGAGCAACACACTACAACCCTGTTCTAAGTGATATTACAACAGAATTAGACAATTTCTTCCTTATCTCAGACCTTACTCAGAGAGGTCAACAGTGTTATCAATTCTGCATCAGATCTCAATGAAAAAGGCTTTCTAAAGAAAATTCATACACAAATATTTGGAGCCATGGACCAATGGATTAAAGGAGCAGCAAGTTACAATTTGTTAACTCATCAGAAGTAGAAGACAAAAATTCCCAAATCACCTCAACAGAATAAATAGAGAAATACACCTAATACAGAATAAAATAGAAAATAGAGAAACAAAAAATAAAGAGAATAGGGAGAAGAGGGAAGATACATGCATCCCCTCCCTCCCTGGACCTCAGGGAGAACTTACAGAAGAGAGATCCCTTCTCCTTTCCTGCACCACAGAACCTCTGAATGCTTCAAGTGACTAATACCAAACATTTTTATTTTATTTGTTCTTGTTCTTAAGCCTCTTGTTGAACATTAAGCTCTGAGGAACAGGTCTTGGTCTGAAGTGTTATTTGATGCCTTGTTCCTGCTCCTCTAGTGTGTAATAAATACATTTAGGTTCAAGAAACTCAACCTTGAAACCAAGCCATAGTCCATAAAGGTAAGTAGCACTATGTCATTGCATCAAATTCTGCCCTCAGTTTTTGTTTCTCTTATTTTTAAGAATTCTGCAGGATTACTCAGGGTACTGACTCAGGATGTGGAGATGTCCAACCAACACCTACAGGTCAGAATCCTTGACCTTTGAGCCGTCATTTTCCTCTACTTCTGCTAAACCACAGGCAGGGAGCAGGTCACAACAACCAGGAGGCTTCTGATCTCTCTGCTGCAACTTTTTTTCCTTAAGAATACAAAGCAGCAGCTTCTCCTCACACAATGGACATAAACCCAGCACACAAATGGGACACCCCCATTTTGGCCACAAAACGATGTTAAAGGGAAGAAGGCCTACAGCTCACAGGCCAAGACTTCAGGAAGTCTCAGTAATTTAATGCAATTAGAAAGTATGTTACAGCAGTCATGCACCTAAAGAGTGCCTGAAGTGCAAGTCAGCAGTTGAGAATGCAAGTTTCCATTATCCCTTTGACAGTAAATTCAATTTCTAAGGAGCACAACTGTCAAAGCCTTGCTTATGAGAGCTAGTTTCAAAACCAGTTTCATAAACATACATACACACACACACACACACACACACACACACACGGTTTGTAGTTCTAGTCAAAACATTCAAGTAAACTCAAGATGTCACACCCTTTTGTTTTGAGATAAATGCTTTAGCTTACCGAGCACCAAGGTCTTCATTGTAATGAACCAGTACTCTCTCTAGCAATAATGGGACAGACCTTTCCAGATCCTGTGCAAATCCAGGGCTGGCAGAAAATACCATTCAGTAATCTTCAGGGAGAACTAAGAAAGGAAAACTAATACTTCGACTGTTTAATCTTGAAAAACAAATTCAGAGATCAAATATGAAGAGATGTCTAACCCTCATTCAACAGCATTTTTGGGGCTGGTATGTGATAACTTGAGAATTAATGGTATGAGACAACTGAGCTTTATCAGAGTGTGTGCTAAGAGCTTTTGGTGCAAGATAATAATAATAATAATGGCCAGTCTTCACGAACGAAGATTTTGGGAAAGGTCTTTTACCTTTCCAGCCTGCGCAATGGATTTTTTTTAGGTGAGACACAGCCTGCGCTGAACTGAGCCCACCCTTTAATCCTAAGGTTCATCTGCCGGGGCCGAGCAAGCTTGGACAATGGCAGTGAGGTCCTCAGGACGTAGGTTTGTTTAGAGTGACCTTCTCATAGATGGATGGCCTCACAGGGCTAATGGGCTCCATCTGCCGGGGGGGACTGGGATTCAAACCTGGGTTGCAGCGGTGAGAGTCCCGCATGCTAACCACTAGGCCACCAGGGGTCCCCAGTGGGGGTGCAAGATAGAGAATTCAAAATCAGCCTTTTGGGAAAATCTGAATCCCCCAACTTCCTGCTGGGAAATGATCTCTCTGATATCACCTGCTGTACCTACTTGCATAAGAGGCAGATACCTAACCTGCACATAGGAAAACGTCTGCTAAACCATTGGTATTGCACATTAGAAAAAAAAAAAAGTCAGGCTAGAGGTAAATTTTAAATTGTTAGTAGGAAGAGGTGAAACAAGCTGTCACAAGACAAAGACGTGCTAAAAAAATGCAAGGATTCAAACTAGAGAGGAAAAAACCAGTATGAGTAGCAATGACAGTAGCAGGGGACCTGCTGGAAGCATTATGCATACAGCTGCTGAATCAAAAAGCAGAAGAATCATTTAAAAGAAAGAAGGGGGCGATAAAAGAGCGTGATGGAGCAGGTAGAAAATAAGCTTCACAGAAGCTCTATTATGTGGAACAACTAAGAGCAGCTGACACAGACAACAGCCTCCAAAATGAGGAGGGATGAGAACTGCAGGTGATCCCTGAAACAAAAGGGTGTGAAGAGATAGCATAAAGGAAAGCAGGGATTAAACCCACAAGACTGTTAAGGAACCTGTGATACCTTCAAATGAGACTTTGAAACCTAAAATCAGCGAAAGAAAAATAGACTGTAAAAGGTTTGTATCTATATGCATGTTATTCTATGCTTCATGTTGCTGTTGGCATAAAAAATAAACAAAAGGACAAGCTCATTTTCTCAGTCCTCTCTGCTTAGTACAATTGGAGTTTTGTTACTACAGTGCAAACAGTAATTGTAATCCAAGATTAACTAACCAAGTTATTAGAAACAGAATTCCACAAGAAATATTCCACACTAACCTTTAAATAGTCTGTTCTCTGAAATTCACCAATTTCAGCAGTTATCCAGTGTCCCACTAGATAACACACATGAAATCATTCACCAGATACTGAACAAGACAAACTGCATGTCCAGTCTCTTCCCATTCATTACGAGCCCAACTGTTTTTAATATCATAATACATTTGAGGTAACACATACCATTTGAATATGGAATGTTACATTCATATGGAATGTTAAGAACACTATAGAAAACACACACGTTTACATTTTTAGCTGTGTTTCTATGACATAACAATTTTAACATGAACAGTGAATCATTTAAAGTTCCCTCAAAGCCTACACACCAGAAGAACTGCCTTCCAGCCATTATCAAATGGCCTTCAACTGATTTAAATGACCTACACCAATGCCAGCTGCATGTATGCTGCTGCAAAGCACCAGCTCAAGCAGTCAGCCCTAAAGAGCTACAAAACAGGCATGGCAACCAGAGGACAGGGGACCTCTCTGAAGTGTTTGTATGCAGACGACAAATGCTTCTTTATGGGGGAGTCACATCTTGGAATAACTCAGTGGCCTCAGCTGCTAATTTGCCTCCTCCTTCAGGAGGACTTGGGTTCACCACCCCTCCCCTGCACCAATACAGCCCTATTGAACTACACTGTGCTGGCACAAGGACTGCTCCTGGTCCCCACATCCCAAAAGCCTCAAGCCAACTTTCCCCAACATATGACTCTATGTAACTCACCGAAGTCACAAACACTTTCAGCATCTCTGAACACCCTCCCTGTGATGTAGCTTAACTGCATAAGCTATTTTTAAGTGTTTTTCAGGATCATACTTTAAGTCACATCAGTTGTCCCTCAAAAGTACAGTGCATATTTAAATCTTCTAACAGAAACTGGTGGAACACCTGGACATATTTATTTAGAAACCACAGAAACAGGGGCTCAATAACCTGTTCTGTCAGTGGCATTCCTCTGAACACTGGTTAAGACACCAAGGTTGGTCACTAACTGTTTTATGCCCAGTTCACTAATACATATGAGCAAGCTAATTTGTACCCAAGTGTAACTATTTTACATACATTAACTCAGCTATATTCATGAGAAACATGCTAGATTCTTTCCAGCAGGCAAAGTATTTTTGGCTTAGAAAAAGGGACACTGGATGACAAGACAGCCAAAGTCCATACTGGCTATCATACCACAAAACTACTTGCATCAGGAAAAACATGGTCATTGTTCTATTTTAACTGAAATGAATTTTCACATATTGATGAAAGCTGTACAGTGTTCTCTGATGAGGAATCCATATGGACTGCAGTTAAAGCACAATGCAAAGGCCATTTGTGGGCTGTAACATGTACTATTGATACCTACAGCCATGAGTTGCACCTGAAGCTATCAAAGCTGGAAAAAATAGACAATTGATTCTCAATCAATTTTCATATTATTAGTAAATTAAAACATGCCTGTATTTCAAGCAAAGAACTACAATTACTACAAAGAGAAACAGAAAAATGGAGTAAAGAAAAAGCTAAACCAGAAAGTACTAAAATTACATAATTCAGGGAAGATCAATTTATTTGAGGTGTATACCTGTGGTTATGGAACTGTAGGAGTGGGCCGAGAGTGTTCTTCCCTACTGTCCACAATTACAGGTCATGCAACTAGCATTACA
This sequence comes from Neopelma chrysocephalum, assembly GCF_003984885.1. Classification (NCBI taxonomy): domain Eukaryota; kingdom Metazoa; phylum Chordata; class Aves; order Passeriformes; family Pipridae; genus Neopelma; species Neopelma chrysocephalum. The sequence goes on along the minus strand of NW_020897694.1, from coordinate 38,163,525 downwards.
TAATGGGTAGTATTCTATAAATTCATTTATTATATTAAATGTTTGTAAATGTATTTAAGTAATACTAAAGTTCCATTCAAAGGCTTAAAATCAACACTTTAGGCACCTGGGATAACTGGCATAGTTACAGAAGATCAATTTTTTTTAAGGGAAAGGAATCCAAACATCTACTCAGCACATACCTTTAATTCTCTTCATAACTGTCAGAATCAAAGTTTACCATAACTAACTAATATCAAACACTTAGAACAAGTATTGCTTTCCTTGGGTTTAAAAACCTCAAAAATTAACAACTACAAACATGCTGAATCACAGAAAAATACTTACACTCTGATTAGTTAGAAAGGCCAGGGTTATAAAATTTTTTATTACATTTAAAGATATATATCAGATAATTTGAAAATATAGCACAAAAGCCCATTATCTCACAGATTCTACCCTAGTACTTCAGAATTTCCTTTTCAGTTTGAAGGAAATTGAATCATTCACAAAACCAAACAGAGATGTTATACTTAAGACTGGATTGCATTTAATTCTAACTGGTTCATCTGCACTTTATTGAAAATTAAGTCTAATTTCAATATCTCATAACACTTCACTGAACAAGTGTTTAACAGAACTCACAACAACTATCAAGGCACACAAGGACTTCATATATTGCTTTTCATGTCAAGGTTCCAAAATGTCAATAATTGGACTTCATAACTTCCCTCTGGAGAAGGTAACATTACTTTTATTCTATAAACAGAGAATTTGAGTAAGAAATAAATCCACCTGATAAAGTAATGAATGAAGCTAAGATTCTGACTTTTCTGCAGCCACTACAATGCTGGTTATTCATTCAGTGTTCTGCCATTTTGCTTTTACTTTTCAGTACAGTTGTAGTGAATTTCACTTTGTTAAAGGTTTCTGTTGATAAATCACTGTGAAGCCACAGAGATCAACTACAGTTACTAGAAATTTACAACAAGGTACACAAATTAACAGAAAGAAGACAGCCAGACTAAACACAAAAAGAATCCTAGGGGAACATCAGCTTCACTAGGCCACATCAGGTCTTCAGTGCTAGCCTAAGATACTCTCTATAAATGGAATGCAATTCTGTTCTGCTCCCAGAGAAAACACAAAAACCTTCTTTCCTCTCCATACCTTCAATACTCAATATTTTACTCTCAATACTCTCAAAGCTATTACCTTGTTTTTAGAATTCAATCAAAGAGTAATATTAAGCCTGCTCCATCACAGACTATGGCTGGCTGCTAGCCCTCCATACTTCCCACACCACCATGTTGTGCCTTCAGGGGAAAATGTCCCAAGTCAAAGCAGTAGGTAGCAGGAGGCAGGAGCCATAAAACAATATCTAGTGCTTAATTAATAGTCTCAGCCTATAATTTTTTTCTTGTTTTTTTCTGAAAGTAAGAGCTAGAACTGATTTGTCCCAGATCACTGACAGAAAAAGACTTGCTATTTAATCATTCACACAGCAGTTAAAAAAAAAAAAAAATCACAGCTACACTGCCATATAAGAGCCAAAACCAAGCAATACATCCAGTTCACTTATCATCTTTAGTTTCAAAAATAACCACTGAACTTGAATCACTCACCTTTGGCACACTGTTAAAAGGATCCAGGCAGTGAAAGGCAAAACTCTCCAACAAAGTTATATGCACCACCGTCTGAAACAATAAATACGTATTTTAGTTCTACCACTAAACTTAGAAGACATGCAACTAGGCAATTTAGTTTTCATGCTATCAAAATCTCCTATGAGACGCTAAAGAGCAGCCAGAATGGCTTGAACTTGATTCACCTGTTTAGCACAAAAAGACTCCATTTCATATTTAACTTCTCTCAATGAATACAAGGTCATTTTAACCACGAACAATCCAAACCATCTACAAACTCAGTCGTCATAATACTGAGAAAAATCAGTCAAGAAATGGAATTAAAAATTTAGCCTAGTTTTAGAAAGATTACATTTTAAAAAGCACCATTATCTTCACTTTCATATTAGTCAGTTTAACTTGTCTGTATTTCCTAAGAGAAAGGAAACGCCATTACATGTAGAAAGAACGTACACCAGCAAAAGCATAGCCAGCAATTTTGTAGGGCATCTGAGTATTTCCACCCAGGAGGCACTCACACACATTGGGATGTGTAATCCAGATGGATTAGTACCACACGTGGCTTGGGGCCCTCTGGCACAAGAGATAGCGACCCAACACAAGTGAGCTCTGACAGAGGGGTCGAAGCCGCTCGTAGGGTTTGAGAACTTCGTTGAGGGAAATTCTGGCTGGATGTAAAGAAGCCATGAGGGTCGCTAAGCACAGCCACATGCCCCCTGAGAAGTGATGGCCCTTCTTCCCATGCCTCAAATTCTACTGGACATGGCCCCAGCTGCAGCCTCAGCTCTGCCAGGAGCTGGACAGTACAAGCCTCCAGAGGTCCCTCCTGGCCTCCATTGTTCTGTTAAGTATTTCTAGCCACAGAAGTTACTGTTCAGAAGAGACTTAAGAGTATTTAAACAGTTTTTTCTGCTTTTTAATGACCCTTCTAACTCCATAGGATGTCGGACAAATTAGGCAGCATAAACCCATTAAGATTCAATTCAAAAAGAAGAAAAAAATTCTGAGCAACTTCCTGTGCTGCAGCCTCTACCTCAAAAGGAGGATGTGTTACAACTCCTACGCAACCTGAGGGCACTCATGCAGAAATGTTTCTGTTCAAAGTCTTTTCTGAACAGATTCCAACCAGTTGTCACTCTACAAAAGCATCCTATGAAGAAATTAAACTTAAAAGAGCAATTCATCCAACGATCCCATGCATCATAGTGAAGCAAGGGAAGAATAAAAAGTATTAACAAAGGTATTATAAATACCTTACGCAGATGTTTAAAGGGGAGATTGAGACTTCCACTCATTAATAAGTGGAGTAAGAGAACTACTAAAGCCCCAGTTTGACAGATATTTAAGCATAAACATATTGTTAGGGGGTAAAGCACGAAAGACTCTCTGCCTCTCAGCTCCTGGCAGCTCACCCCTTGCTCCCCAGCAGCTGCAAGGGGAGACAAAACATTTCCAGCCCTCCTGAAAAACACACAAGATTAAAAAAAACCCAAACAACAAAAGAGTAATGGAGGGTAGCAAATAATGAGGAAGTGTTATTCCAACAGAAGAGCCTCCTGATCTAGTTCAGCACCTGAATGAAGATATGCTTGTCACAGCAGAAAGCAGACAGGACTGGAGGGTGACCAATCCCTTCTCCTCTGCCAGGTGGTGGCTGGAATACCTGCCACCCCACCTGTGTTTTCAGCATTCTGCAGACACAGACTGCAGGCAACCACATTTTGCTATATCAGTTTTCCTAACCAATTAGAGACCTTAACTGTGTTCTCACTGAAAACTGCTCTATTGAAATTATAGGGCAGATATCAAGTAACTTGGAAAGATACTTTAATAAATGAAGCAACATTAAAACCCTGAGGCAGAGCACATATATTTTACTGCTGGCTGGATGTTTTGTAGTACGTTTTTCTCCTGTCAATAATACAAGGACTTTTTTAATATTAATGGAGAAAAGTAGGAAAATAAAAGTCTTCATTTTTTGGTACAAGATCTTCTGAATAGTACTATCTTTCTTTTTCCTACCTCACAAATTATCTACAGCCCATTACTATCTATCACTGAAAAGCTATACCAAGCCTCTGATTTTGTTTGGTTGGTTTTGTTCCTTAAAGAAAAACCCAACACTCTCTCAATTACTACTTCCACCTTCACAAATGCACACTTGCATACCAAATGTGTGTTTGAAAGTGAGCCGAAAAACAATACTGTTCATCACCAATACTTGAAAAACTAATCAAAACAGACCAAAACTTCACCTAAAACATTGTGACTTACCAAGTGACTCAAATTCAGGATGGAAACTTGGACCTCAAATATTTACTTATATTTAAAATATGTTCCTTGAAACAATCTTTCAGTTACAGAAGTTCAGGACTGTTCTTCTCAAAGGGCAATAAATGGAAACAGTGGTTAGGGTTTGGGACTACCCGCCGCCAGTCAGAGTTTGCACCAAAAATGGGGTTTTCTGATTCTTCTGCTGTGTCCTACCAGCCAGGACTACGGACAGAAATATTTGATAGCAAATTGGGATTGCTGGGGGATGAACTGTTAAACTTTGAGAATACAAAATAATTTCCAACCACCTTCAAAAGCCTTGCAGCATATGGGGCAAACACTGTGCACCTGAAAGACAAAGTGGCACAACATCAGAAACCTTGGGAAATCAAATCAACAACTTTTTTTGAATGGCAGCAAACAGAGGCACAGAGCTGGGCAGTCATGTCCCATGGCATCCCCAGTGCCCATCAATTCTGTATCATTTAGCATGATGCCCATCTGTCACACCTCACTCAATACACATACTACTGCAGTAATGTTGGCCCTACTGCATGTAAAATGCCACAGCTCCTTACCACTCATGCCAGTCTTCATATTCTCACTTTACTTGAGGCCCAGAGCAGAGGAACAGAAGACAATGATAAGGAACAGAAACAGCCGAGTATAGGAATTGGATGATCACGTGATTACAAACATGCAAGGCAGAAAGACAAATTTGTCCACACCTTAACAGTATCCTCAATGACTCATTTGTTTTCTAGACCAAGGTCTTCCAAACACAAGAACTATACAAATCTCACTGTAAAAAGCCCTTTTCAATAGCCAGAAATAAAAGTCTGACCTTGAGGCTTGCAAACAAGCACCAAAAGGTAAATATCAATAACATCTAAGCACTGTGTAATCTTTAAAGATGATAACCTCAAAGAATAAACTAGGGCCCTTGTAATGATTGCACTACAAGTAACACCCACAGTTATTAACTGCCTCTCCTTTCACTAATACCTCTAATGTGCCCCATTTTCTTTATCTCCATGGCTAAAATCCAGATTCAACCTTATAGCACCTATTTCGATGACAATTCTCTCAGGCTCTCTTCCCAATACCCAACCACCTCCTATTTATTCCTGACATGAAATAGCTAAAATAATCTCTTTGATACTTAATATGCTAATACACAAGAACGATCTGACCATAAACCTGTACTGCACAGAGTGGAAATTTTAACTCCAATTGACGTATTACTGGTGACCTTCTGGAGAACAAATGAAAAGCATCACATTAATACAAATTCTCCTGTGGAGAAGATCAAGCTGGCAATCTGCCAGTTCATTACACCATCTAGCTTCACTCCAACATTAAATATTGCCTTTCTTTGTAATTGACTGAAATACACTGGAGCAATTGCAGGTAACCACTTTGGGCTATTAAAGTATTCCATTAAGACTTCTCCGTTAGGCAGATATTTCAAATGAAGTTACATCAAAATAGGCTATGTTCGAAATATTTTAACTATGCAGACAATTGGGCAAGCACAATCCAGTTTCATGGAGCAGCAAACAGATCAGCCTAAGCACTCAAAAGTTCAAATTTGCCTGAATTTGCTTAAAGGGAAAAGAAACCCCCCAAATTTATTTAAGACTCTACTATATGCTCAGTATTTTAAACCTCCTAGTCATATATATCCTCTCAAAACTCACTTAATATTACCTTCTTCTAAAGCTAAGAAAACAGTAATATTAAAATACTACTACACTTTCAGACTCAGTATGAAATACATGGAGAAAACAGGAAGAAGGACTGGATTCACATCATATTTAAGGTTTCAGAAAGGCAGCAAATTGCAATGCTGCATTATAATACATGTAAAACAAACAACCAAGTTAAAATCCTTTTATGCTATGTACTCTACACAACTAAGCTTTTCTCCTCTTAAGATTGTGGTTCTTAAACAGCAAAGAAGCAAGTGAAATGAGGCATGAGAATAGGTTGACTGCCTTGCATGCAGGAAAGGCTGCTAGATACTTAAAACACTGGAAAATATTTGAACTTGTATGCCAGCTGTAAAAATGAGACTAGCCCTTGAAGCAAAGACAAATTTCTGTGTTTAAATGGGTTTTTTTAAGCAGCCCAGAGCCTGCACAGTTCAGCCTGAGAAATTTGCGTCTCTTCTGGCATATGTATCTTCTCTGTGCTCCTATCTGCCATGCCAGAGCTCCAGTACACCTCCCGGCTGTGCTGTTTGTATCAAAGAGGAAGCAGTTGGACACGTATCATTGGTTGTTCAAACAACTATTTTATTTTCTTGGGGGGGGCGGGTAGGAAGAGAAATGCAGCTGGAGACTTTTCTCACACTCATCACATACAACCAAAGAGGCTAAGCTGACCTATATTTTCATTTAACTCCTTCAGTCAAATGCATATTCTCTACAGACTGCTGTATACACAACATGTTTTCAAAAAACAAGACTATTTTTTACATCTGCTTGCACAACCACCAACTCCTGATCTACTCATGAAACACAAGTAGCTGGTTGTCTAAATAATATCAGTATTTAAAGTAAATACTACCAGTGCCAGATGCCTTATATGTATATCCTCCAAATACATGAATGACCAGCACCTTTTTAAACTGGAAAGAAATGAGGAGGGTTACATTTGTTAGTGACTGCATCTGCTAAGAATTTTACAACATATATTGTAAAAATCCACATTATTTTAAGAGGAATCACATACCTCTTACGTTCTTTCAGCTCTCCCCTAAAAGTCTGAGCTATTAAAAGCTATTTGGTATCAGCTGATGCTGATACCAAATTACTACCTAAACTCACTGTAATATGCAATTTTTTAAATTCCTCGATTAAGCAGGATTTTCTATCTCGATACTTGCTGATATTGATCTAATTCATATTTGATTATGCTGAGCTGCAAACTTCCAGGGCAACCCCTGCATGAGAAAAAGAAAAAATTGAAAAAGCAGAGTTGATAAATCATGAATAGGAGGCCAGGAAGCTTCCTGCCCAGGAAGGCTACAAACTCTTTGAGAGGACATGTAATACTGCAGCCTCAAAATCAAACCACCCCCACCCCCTGCCCAAAAACCCACACATATCTGTTGTTCAGACTGATAATTAAGCACCAAAATAAGTGCAAGCTGTGTCCAATCACACTCTGCAAGCTAAAAGAGGCTCACAACAAAGGTACTATGCCACCAAGATAGCCCCAGGTTTTTTAAGCATTCCTATTCAAGAACCATGTGTGAAAGGTGAAGTATTCAAACTGTTTTATACCAATTCCCTGATTTTTCCTTTTGCATTACAGCAAGGAAATGGATCTCTCAATCTTTCTTGTTCTCTTCATTTAAGGGTTTAGAAGCTGGCTATGTAAGTATATGTATAAATAGCCCTAAAGCCCACATAGGAGAAGCAACAAAGGTCTTGATTTATGCTTAAGACGGCTCTAACCAGCTCAAAAACCCTCACAAATGTATCCTGAAAGACCTGCATTACCAATTATAACTGCCAATAGACAAGCAGAAACCAAACTATATGTACCAAGGCTGTTCATAAACTCTAAGTATCTCTAGGGAAAGGTAAGGATTAAGCTTCAGCCTTAGGTAATACTTAACTAAGCATGTTTCTCAGGCCATGATTTGAGCATGAGATAATTATTTTGGTTTCCTTAATAGGATACTTTATTATTCAAATTATAGATTTCACGTTTAGAAACATCTTAGCATCTATAGTTAATTACCTTTCTTCAGAATTTTATAAACTACTATTTTGTACATACATTCTAATAATTTGTTCTATTTGAACTTCAGCCTTTTTCTGATTGATAATTTAATGTTTTGTTTGTAAAAACTGCACAACAACAGTCTTTTCCATTAAATATAAAATCAGCTCAGAGTCTTTGAGGATGACCTCAGTGGTTAACAACTCATCAGCCCAAGCAGCTCCCTCACAAATTTATTTTTCCTATTGCATCTTTATGTAAAACATTTTAATGGCAAAGACATACATGATCCACTGAATCATACCAGTTCTTCCAAACCTCTCTACTCAAGTCTGAGCTTTTAATTTGATACTTGTGGATTTTAGGACTGTGAAAGATGACAACAGAAAGCATCTTAATATACTTTTTACAGTAATCTAGTAATCTGCACATGTAAATTACTGAAAATGCACACCTCCACTGGAAAAAGCCATTCACAGATGCCTTTTGGAGAAGTGAAAACCACATACTCCAATGAATTAACTGCCACAGAAGGATGTAACACTAACTCAGTATCAGAGAAACACTAGGGAGAGAAAGCTGGTTACCACTCGTAGCTAAGACGACTAAGTTTAAAATAAGCAAATAAATCTCACAGTTACACAGTTTGAGACGACTTGCTTTGGGGCGAGATGTAACAGCAAATGGACTGTAGCAGGGCCTACAGTCAGGTAAGGCAGACTTACCCCACTGGTAATCAAAGTTAAAGGCTGACTGCAATCCTTATTAGAATTCCTGTTCTGGTAAATTATTCATTCTTCCTTAGTCTGAAGAAATGCCTGAGTTGATAGGATCACTACTTCCCAAGAACACAGTTCCCCAAACCACCCGATTTTTAATTCCAAATTAACCATCAGAAAAGCAATTGAAGCAGTTTTTGCCTGAACCACCAGAAATTTTGCTTTAGGTTGACAACAAGAAGAGAAACGTTAACACATCTTTGGTTCCACCACAGCACACAGCAGCTCTAGCCGCAGGCTCTGCTATTATTGCTGTTTGAAAGATAACTAGGTATTCCAAAATCTCATCATACCCAAATAAAATTTGGCAACAGCCTACCTTCTGAGGTTTTTAGCAGTGATTTTCTTCCTTTCATGTCTCATACTCATTTGATGGTGCCTTATTCTACTTATTTTAATCATCCCAATTCAGTGGCAGATTACAAATGAAAATGCAATAGAAACATTGAAGGCCCCGTAACAATAGTCAAAACAAAGATTTCCTATGGCAGCTGTCAAATAATTGACATCTCCAAAGCTATCTAAGTACAGTATCTGGGCAGAAATCCAATTATGTCAATTCTGTCTGAATACTCCAAAAGAGAGTCCTACTGGGGTTAGAAGTGGAAATAATTTTAAGTGCAGATTAGCCACATAAGCAGCTCCACTCTTGAAACCAGAACAAGGGACCAAAAACCTAAAGGCATGACATTTATCTGGACACAAGGGAGAGGGAAAAAAGAACTGTTAGACATCTGGCAAAAGGTCAAAGCCAATTACCTTGTCCAAATTTGCCTCCCAAGATAATAGCTTCTAGGTTCACTTCTTTGAAAAAAGACATATTGACTCAAAGTAATTACAAATATTTCTGCTTACTTCTACATCCTCCACTGTCATTTTGTTTGTTTCAAAACTTCTTTTTCCCAATAAAACATTAACAGCAGTAGTATAACACGCCAACTTCCAGAAGCATGAAATAAATTTATCTAAAATATACATAAAAGAAAATAATATTCTCCCTCATTTTGACAAAGGGTATTCAGGGCTTTTAATTCAATAGTATGATATCTCACTGACTTTACTGCTTTCCTTAAGCCATTTCAATTGCTGATTTCCCTTTCACCTTGCAAGTGTCTGTGTTAGTGCTTAATTATGTGGCAAATTCAGTTTGCTGAACCATGCCATAGGATTCTGTTTATTTGTTGTTTTAAAACAGACAAGAATCAATGCGGAAGGGGGTCAGAAACAGTCTTTTAATTCAACTAAGAAAAAAATACAGGGATTTTTTTTTTCTTTCTTTTCAGGCAGATTAAAATAACTGTTCTTGAAACTACAGATGAACATAAGTTTATCTGTTTTTTAAATTAAACTACTCAAGGGACTGCTATGAAACTAAAACAAAAACTGCACATGCCAAGTAACTGGAGCAATATATACTGGTAAATACATTCTACCTAGAAAAATATCTCTATTATGAGTAAACCTTTAAATAAATATAAATATATTATAAATGAATGATGATGAATAATAGCAGACTGATTAGACAAAGCTTCTAATCCTGATATGTCTGCAGAATGAAGAATGCTTTCAAAAGTAAGGATATTACTCACTTCACATATGTCGTAAGTGCTTCTGCTATCAACATGATATAAAATTCAAGAGAATGTCAAGCATTCATTATGAATGAGCCTATATTTAGGATTACTCCAGGCTTGTGCTTCTTTCACCAAGACTCACACAGTTAGAGGTGGGTGTTTCCTGTTGCTGTTTGATTGGGGTTTTTTCCTGACCACAGTCATTAAGGATACTCAGAAAAGTCTGAAAATAAGAACTCTTTTTGGTTAAAATGTGGTATGCTCTAGAGCATGAAACTAATTCAACAAGAAACTTAAAAAACCCCAGATAATACACAAATGCAGGGTTGCACTCCAGAACTCAAGACAGCCTTAATTCAAAATCAGTGCCAATGAGGAGTAGCTAACATCTCCACCTGCTCAGGGCACTTAAAATGCTCTTTAGAGGTATTCAGAGACCCCTTTGGCAAGGCAGTAGTTTTGGATATTACCAGTTTGGACCAAATTCAAATCAGTAACCCACCACGTTTTCTGCTGTTAAAGCATAACTTCCAATATCAAACACAATAATTTTAACTAAACTTGTTATTAATATACTTTACTGTATTTACTTACAATGAAAATAATAGTTTATTTTAAATAGTTTCCAACTGAATCATGCAGTCAGTGAGGCTGTCAGAAACATTTTGACAAAGCCTAGAAAAAAATTCCTGAGCTACAATTTTGCACTTTTTTAAAGTTTAAGGATATACACAAGGAATCTATTTGTTTCCAGTTCTTTATTATAGGAGATTTCATTTTTGCATTTACTCTCTAGAACACACTGAGCACAGTACCATGAATCCTCCTTCATGTCACACAGGCACTGCAAATCCAATTATTACTCTATTAGGTCTCATTTAAATCCCTACAGTAGGAAAATAAACTGAACAAAATGAGTATCACCACGTTTTTCAACCATCTTTACAGTATGACATAGCTAGCAATCACAGCTTAATAAAATTTCATTTACAAGAAAGGTAGCTCTGAATTTTCTTTGTCTGCCAGGCATTTCAGAAAGACTTGGGGAATGCCTCTTCTTCCCACCATCCCTTGAAGAAGCCAGTTGGCCACTGCTATTTCATGCTTCTCAAACACCAGTGCCTTCTGCTCATGGCACAGAAGTGTTCCTGTCTCAATGCTCAAAACATATGTAAACTCTACTAATAACCACCAAGCGAATTCAACATTTACTCCAATGGTGTCCCAGTTGTTGTTTTCTTGTTTGTTAGGTGCTGTTTTCTTTCATTTGTTTGTTGTTTTTCAAAGATTTCCTGGGTAAGGAATCCTTTGACACAGGGTGACACCAGGCTGGAAAGCAGCAAGGGGAGATCAAAACAAAAACCCCACCAACCTGAAGGATACTGAAAAGATGATAGTATTTTTAAAAACAAGCTCTTATCCTATCTGGATGTAAAAAACTATCATTGCTAAATATTGCAAAGTAAATTTGCACAACTTTCAGAAGCTCTGAATGCTTCACCACTTCAGTGCACTTCATTTATGGATATATACTTTCATTACAGTCTTTACAAATCTCATCCCACTACCCAAAAACTAATGTTTATAGATGTCCAGGTCTGTCCTTCATTACAGGAATAGATAACCCAAAGAAAACAAATAAAAAAATCCCTCATTTGTAGTTAGCACTCGCCACAGTCAAAGCTCTCATTGAAGGATACGCAAAAGCCTTGCTGAATAGCTCTTTCTTAATAGCTGACCTGACTAAATCATCTTCCTCATTCAGGCTAGAAATCAAAATGTCATGATGACATTTAAACACGTGATCCGTTGCTAAAAACAAAAGCCAGAAAAATATATGCTGTCCACTTTCAAACATACTCCCCAAACACTGTTTCTAGGACAGATAGGTTCAAAGTGTCAAGAACAGACTTTTAAATATTTCAGTCATTTCATTAAGCAATTTTAGTTACAATTTTATTAAATTTTGTCCTTTACATGCCTACTGACAACCTGACAACCAGGTAAGTTCCAGGCTGAGGGAGAGAGGATACTGATGGAGGAAAGGAGGGCAATTAAGCAATTCCAAGGATCATACTCCAATTCCACACTTAAAATCAGAAGATCTGGGTGAGAGCTTTCTCTGTGCAGAGGAGATCATAAAGACAACAACATTGATGGTTGGTTTTTTTCTTTCTGCTAGAAAAGGAAACAAAAGAGGGAGGCATTTTCCCATGCATATTACTCACATGGGTTTTTCTAGAGTATTTCCATAGGGTTTTTTCTGCACGCTCTTTAAAATGCCTTTAAGGACCTTAAGGAATAGAAGCCTCACTAACAGAAACATGAAGATATCAGCTTCATGATCCAAATGTCTTTGCCTAGAAATGAAGCTAAGAGTATCATCTCTGAGTTTTTTAAAACTAATTAAGATCTGAAAATTGTACTTCTAAATCATGGTTAACTTTAAAGGAGGTGGAACGATATCTCCTTTCTGCAGGATTTTAATTAGATTTGTTTTCTTTGTAATTTAACATTCCTTTCAATAGGCTACGATGGCAAATATGGGTCCTTTAACAAGAACACATTCTCTAGGGAAGTGACACCTCTCAAACTGCAAAAGAGCACAAACATCCCACATTGCTTGAGAACCCAAAGTCTATTGCCATGAAGCCTAAGAGTAACAATCTCAGAAACTCACTGTCAATTGCTAAAGCATACACACAATTTTTCTTCAAACAAATCAGTTATAGCAACCTTTCATTTAGATCAGTGATATCACAGATGACACGAGAGCTTTCTTCTAGAGAAATATAAAGTAACAGTTCCCAGTAAAATTAAGTCTTTTCAAAAATAGAACCTATATACAGACTATGAACATTGCAAGTGCTTAAATTATAGCTACTGTATTTTTAGAAGCACTAGGTACCTTAAGAAAGCAGTACAACAAGCTTCACATTCTTAGCACATTTGACATATGGTGGAAAAAAAAAACAACATCACTTCAGGAAGACATCCTGTGCGAACAGGATTCAAAATTCTGGTGATGGTCCAACAGTCAGAAGTAAACATACCCCAGTGAAACAATATCAAGGACAAAAAGCCTGATGCATCATCTAGTACTGGTTCTGTCCCCATAAATGGGGTGCATCATTCATTCCTTTGCCAAAAAGAATGATTCTCACCTTATGCTTTATTAACTTGTAGTAACTTTACAGGTGCAAACTTAGTTGTTCAACTAGAATTACCCTTATGCTTCCTGCTGATGACAGACCTTAATGAGCTCAGGCAAGGTCAATCAATATTCAACATTTCAAAATATACCTGAAACAAAGCAACTCGGGCCTACTTATTTTTCTTAAAGACATATAACTATCTCACTTTTTGAAATGCAAAGGAAAGAGAGGACAGAAAAAACCCCACCCTCCAGAATACATACCCACCGAAATTCCTATCATGTGTTTCTATACTTATCGCTGATCAGTAACAAAGTTTTAAACAAGACAGTGTCACACTTATAAACTGTAAGAATAAATGTTACACACTTTGTTTCAGCTTTGCCACCTAAAAAAACTGACTGGCTTCGCCACAGAAACGTGACTCCCCTTTTCTGCAGAAAACAACGTGATGAGAGCTTCAAATTAGCACACTGGGCCTGAGAACCAAACTCAAAGCTGTCACAGAGCAAAAACGCCTCCTGTTTGAATAAAGCTTCAGTTTCTCGAAGGAAGAATCACCTCAAAGGAGGGCAGTATTGTTTCTTTGTCCAGCCTTTCAATGTACCCACAGGCAAAAAACCTTCTCTTTCCTATCAATGCTCTCCTTGGAGCAGAGAGGCAGGAAGACTGTCTGGACCTGCTACTTGAAGACAACTTACGCAGGCAAGCAGAAAAGTAGGTAATCCCAACATAAACACCAGCTTTAAAAAATCACTGGCACATGTTAGTCAAGTTTATGATGTCAAATTAAAGAATAAGCCATCAGACTAATACACACACATCCACAAACTTTGACAGACATCTTGTGTACCTACACAAAAGCTTTACTGAAAAATGGAACGAGATCCTCAAAAATCAATCACAAGACTTCTGTGATTCTCAGCAGGGCAGGATTTCCCCCACAGCTCCAACGACTGAGTCAGGCTAGTTACCACCAAATGTTACGAAACAATTCTTCACTAAAAAAGAACCAACCCAAAACAAAAAAATCCAACCACATGCATCTATCATTTCAAAGAAAACTTGCAGAACTAGAAGTATGCGTAAATTGATGGCCTAAGGGCAGCAAGAGTTCTGCTTCAGGTCTACAGAGCTTCTCCAAACAGTACCAACATGTAAACGAGAGTACAAATCTACCAGGGATATATTTTGATTGCTAGACCATGCTAGGGACCCCTGGTGGCCTAGTGGTTAGCATGTGGGACTCTCACCGCTGCAACCCAGGTTCGATTCCCAGTCCCCCCAGGCAGATGGAGCCCGTTAGCCCTGTGAGGCCATCCATCTATGAGAAGGTCACTCTAAACAAACCTACGTCCTGAGGACCTCACTGCCATTGTCCAAGCTTGCTTGGCCCCGGCAGATGAACCTTAGGATTAAAGGGTGGGCTCAGTTCAGCGCAGGCTGTGTCTCACCTAAAAAAATCCATTGCGCAGGCTGGAAAGGTAAAAGACCTTTCCCAAAATCTTCGTTCGCGAAGACTGGCCATTATTATTATTATTATTAGACCATGCTATCACATCTTCATTAGTGTCATTACCCGCAATATCTAGCTTAAAGCTTTGATGGACATGCAATCACACCTTAATTTCATTTCAGAGGGATCTGCCACATTGCTCCTTGCTGGTGTCTTCAAAGTGAGAGCTTGGATAGCAGATGTAGTCTTTTAGAAAGGGGCTGGTAAAGACTCCATGCCTTGTGTACAATACAGAGTGGGAGACTGGTGTGACAACTCACATGAGAAGGCTGAGCAGTCAAAAGCAGAGAAAGAAACAGGACAAGAACAGCTGAAATGTAAAACGAACAAAACTGAAACAGATGCAGAAAGTTTTTAAGCAATTAGCAATTCCCTGCACAGACAGGGAAGGAAAAATACACACAGAAGAGCTATGCAGAGTTTAGTTTTCTCAAGCTGATGACAAACAACCATCAATTATTACAGTATTCAGAACAATTTGACAGAAAATAAGGGTTAGGTAGTAATAGCTTTGGTGCAGACATTGTTTTTGATACGCTGAAATTTCAGACATAATACAGTCAAGAAAATTTATATACAATAAAGGAAACACAGTCCATCTACACTGAGTTTTACACTAGAAGATCTCAGGTTTTAGCTAGGGTTTTGCATTTGACAGCTTAAACTGTAATTCTGAAAGATAAAATACTAATGAATTAGAGCCAGTCTTTCAGAAGGGAAGAACTGGGGAAATGTTTGTTGCTAATTCAGATCCACGTCAGAGACACATGATGAAAAGGTTTAGCATACAGGGATTCTTCAAATGGCTCACTATGTGTTCCATTTTGTGACTGTCTCTTATTTAGGTTTCTTTATATGAATATACACAGGATTTCTCGAAAAAGTGGAAGAAGAGATTCCAAACAAATGTATGAAGAAAGAGGACTAACAAATAAAGTGTATTAATACTTCTCTTAAACCATTTCAAAATCGTTTCTATATGGATGGCAATTTGAGAGTTGTATTACCATTCTGACACAGAACCTTACGCTTCGAGATTGTTTTGTGTGTAAAGCAGGTAAAGCTAAAAACTCTAAAATGTCTTTTTATTTTATTCCTACCAAAACACACAGAAATTGCATTTCAGAAGTGCCAAATTCCTGATCTCAAATAAACATTACACTGAATACATGCTTAATGTTACATACAGTGTTACAGAACTTCAAAAGCAAAGAATAATGACTTATTATTATTGTGGAGTGCTTTATTTATACTCCGGAAGTCTTAAAGTGGAATACATATATGAACTGAGGTTTTGTACAAAAAAGTTTGTTGACATTATTTTGAAAGAATCCTTTGTCTCAGAAAGAATAAGGTCATTTGGAAACATTTCACACACCAAGAAAAAAACCCAAAACCAACATTCAGAAAGAAAGGATATAGTTTTCACCTCCTTCAAAACTCCATGAATTTTCCAACAGCTGCCCACTGTCCCCCATAAAAGGACATGTTATCAGCATCGCGAAGCTCCCATCCTGTATCCATTCATGCCCCTGACCATGTCCTTTCACCAAAGAGCTGCCCCGTGGCCCAGAGCAGGGTGGCACACACACAGATCCCAAGTGCATCTCCTAGCCCTCCTGCTTGTCACCTGCAAGAACCAGAGTTCCTGCTCCTTGACTCTCACAAGAGGATCCATCCTTGTCAAACTGATTTATCAATTAACACAGACCTAATGTATCAGTATTTTCCAGTAAGAAGGAAAACATTTTTCCACCAGAAGGCTGTGTGAGAACATCAGAAATATTGGTAATTATAAACACATGTAAAAACTGCTGCTTTACATCACTGAAGACCACTCCTTTGCCATCACATTTTTGTTACAAGTGGAGTACACAACATATGCTTTCATTCAAGGTCAGAAATGGCAATTAACTGGTACACAGTAAGTTAAATTGAACCATGGAGATGATCTAACAAGTAAGAAACTCAGAATCTTATCAAAAGCCTTGGGGTTTCATACAAGAGCATAAGGGCTGTGAGTTGGAAGTGGTTATGAACAATTACTGTATCCAGGTACAACACTTTTTAAAAGAAAAAACTGGAGAAAGAATTTAGTAGAGTAACATGATTTCCCCTGTGAACACTCTCTTATTGCTACAGGAAGACAGAATTAATTTTAACAAATTCTACCAGCAAAGCAAATACTGTGGCAAAATACTAATCATTCAAATTACCTCACAAGTAGGTTCCCCCCCTCTTTCTATGTAAAGAAAATTTCAAAATTAATTGTCTTTGATTCTGGAGAAAATTCACAGAATTTGTGTAAGCTTACATGAACACAACTGATCATAATAAGGAATTACCTTATTAATTTGCCCTCTGCAAGGAGGAGATGCTTTTTCTAACTAAAATCTGACACAATTTCCCCAAACATCTTTTCTGCATTTAAAAAGTTTTCATAAAGTCTCCAGGATTAAAAATAACCCTGGTACAAATACCTTCAGTAATGCTTCCTCAGCTTTTACTAACCAACAAAAGCTTAAGAAATCTACTCAAAGTACAATCAATACAGAACCTTTTAAGGAGACACAGCATATATATAAAAAACCAGTTAAACAATATGTAAGAATTAAGTTCAGGCATTAAAGTCTGAAAGAGAGGTTTAGGCACATAGAGGGTTGGAAATGAAGAACTGAAAATTATAACAGTTGCCAGTAGCAAAAGGATGCTCAGTATTTCTTACCAAAGGATATTCTAATTAAACCTAAATCCTGAGGACCTCGCTGCCACCGTCCAAGCTCGCTCGGCCCTGGCAGATGAACCTTAGGATTAAAGGGTGGGCCCAGTTCTGCGCATACTGCATCTCACCTAAAAAATCCACTGCGCAGGCTCAAAGGTTTTACCCACATTTGTAAAGCCCTGTAGCGACGGGCAAGGGTCGAAACGGCAGGTGAAAGGTGCAATGGAAGCCGCAGACCCAACCCTGCATGCAGGCGGTTCAGGGCATTGGTTGTTAGAGACTGACCCCAGAGATGACAGTCTCTTTCGGCAGCACCCTGAATGACCAAGCAGCCTTTTTCAAGGACAGCACTGGTTGCTCCACTCGGAGAAGGACCTAGAAAAGGTGGCCTAAACAAAGGTCATCTCCCCCTTCACCCAGTTGGTTAACCGTGGCCAACGGGCATCTTCTACTAATGCGGTCACACAAAGATCAAGAGACAAAGGCATGCACCTGCCTCCAAAGGTGTACCCAAACTGAATCTCGCGTGCTGGAACATCAGAACCATGCTTGATACTGCAGACAGTGGACAGTCCGAGCGTCGCTCTGCCCTAATCGTGCTTGTAACAAATGTGGGTAGACCCCTTCCCAAATCTTTGTTCGTGAAGCCTTGCCATGAATTTCTTACCATCTCCCAGAATAAACCTACAGTCCAGCTGAAATTAGTGCATATTTTGAAATATAAATTACACCTACACCTTGCTGCATTAGGATGGTGGCTCAGAAGTAAGCACACAATCCCTCCAGCAGAATGTACTTCAAAGCCTCCCCCCTCCTCTGCCTACAGAGCTCGGCAATAGATAAAATTGAGAATGTGGTTTTCATTCATTTCTTCCAGGCACTCTAAAATTCACACATGCACCTCAGAGTGGCTTGAAATCTGGCATACCATATGGCAGTACACTTGTCATTTCCAGAAATATGTTGAATATGGGTTCCAGAGATATAAAGCCCTAATAAAAAATAAAGAAAAACAAAACAAAACCAAAACTCCTGAAGCCAACAAATTCTGCTCAAACACCACCAGCTTTATATTGCGCACAACTGGAGAGTCTGGGCTTTGATCAGGCTTCAAAGAACCTCTTCATTTGCCCCAGAAAATAAATCTGATGCATTTGCTTGTGGAGGCTTATTTCCCTACTGTTTTGCAACTCTGTAAAGTTATTTACACTTGCCTTAAGTGAGACTGAAGTAGAAATTATACATCAACATCAATAGTAGAATTTTACAAACACGTTGCACTTGGAACACAAAGCGCATGATTTACAAGCTGCAAGACAGCAAAGAATCAGGATCAAGAGTTTTATGGCTATTCCAGTGTGAACCAACTGAAGAAGAAATAATTACTTATTCCCATTCCCGCACACAAAATTTAATGGTGCACATGATGAAGTAACATTCAAAAAAAATAACAGAAGAATTAGCAAACAGATTTCTTTTAAACCTGAAAAAGAAATAAGGCT
The DNA here is from genome assembly GCF_003984885.1 of Neopelma chrysocephalum. Taxonomy (NCBI): domain Eukaryota; kingdom Metazoa; phylum Chordata; class Aves; order Passeriformes; family Pipridae; genus Neopelma; species Neopelma chrysocephalum. The sequence continues at coordinate 38,144,643 of NW_020897694.1, read as the reverse complement.
CTCCTGCTGGTTGAAATAATCACAGTCTCTCCAAGCTCAGCAAATTAAGAGTGAAATTTCAAAAAAAATTGGCAGAGCTGAACTAAACATCTTGCTGTTGCCAAAATGAGCGAGTCCTGTGCCGTAGGTAGAAAGCAACTAATTCATCCTTCTGCGATAGCTTTTACTTTCCAGAGATGTCTATTTTCCACTATTTGCAATCTGAGATGAAGTGATCTTTCTTTTCTAAGACAGAAAACTCAGATTAGCAAGCTGAAATCAAACATTACATGACAAGAATGAATTTCCTCCTTTCTTTTTTCTTTCAAGGATGGACTCCCAGATTCTGTTATTTTCTGACTTAGATACAGAGAATCATTTACTTTTTTTGCTGGTACATTCAGCTTTACCTTATTCTCTTTTAACCTCATATCACCTCTTGAAACTAAGTTATCTTAACACACACCTTCTTACCCTTAGAATGAAAATTAACAGCAAGTAGTAAACGTTGAGAAGACCTGCTTTGCGTGTGATACTTTGTTTTTAAACACACACAGAAATCAGGAAAATAATCTTACTCAAGAGGAGTGGATCCTATAGTCTCTAACAAACTTCCCATGTGCATATTCCATAGCGAAATTTGTTTAGGAGACAGTGTACATACACTATTCATCCAGAATGCAGTTGTGACTTGGAAAAGATGGCAAGGAAGTACAGAGGATTCTGCAATCAGATCTTCTTCAATCCAGACCTTCTGCAAAATTTCTATGTATAAGGAAGAAAATCAAGAGCATTTCCACCCTAACTGAGAGAGAATACTTGCAAGCACTTAAAACAATTCATGGCAGCATCAACTGGTATATGTAACATAGCACAAACACTGTTCCACTATACTAATAAATCATGTTCATCCAAGACCAGGATCCATTCAGCTGCTCCAGCTGATGAGTGTTTCAGCCATGCAGAGACAAGACTACCACATACCTGCCACTCACATCTCCTAACGATGACAGTGTATCTGCTCATTGCTGCTAGAGGCAGTGGGCTTTGAGAAAGCCAGGGCTTTTTCCCCAGGCGTAACAAGCACAGAGCTGTCAGCCGCTGGTGTTGCCATCTAGGGAAGCTATTCCTAGAAAAGCGAGAAAAATGTGTGGGCTGAGCTGAAAAGACAGTGAAGAAATTAAAGCAAGCAGAAGAGTCCTCTGTGATACAAGAGGTGGAGGAAATCCCCATGTCTGCTAAGATTTAAGTTGACGAGCAGATCTCTTCCCCTGCCCCCCTCAGCCAGTAACCAGGTTTTTCAGGTATACTGACTGAGCTTGCGGGTAGGATCAAATGCAGCTTCCACATGCTACAGTAAAAATTTACTGTGCCTAGGAGACAAATAAAGTATGCTAAATTTCCTGAACATTTTAATATTCATGGTAATTGGAATAAAGCCAAATAAAAGCCCTAGTAAGTCTACACTTTAAAGAACTTCCTATATATTTTGCAGATTGCACTGAAACCACATGCTGATGCTGCCAGAACAATTCAAGAACTACCCAAATCTGTGTTTGACAGATTCAGACCTACTGTAAAGGAAGGAAAATCTGACATGGGAAGCCTAAAAAAGATAATTACTTCAGCATGATATATGGAGGTGTTCCTGGGTAATATAGATGAAATTTCTTTCATTATTCTTTCAATAAAATCTGTTTGAAATTCAACTTTTACACTATCCTTAATTGTAGGTGCAGAAAACAGAAAAGATGACAGCTATTGAAGCCACATGCACTCTACTGTCCTCCCACACCTACTACTACACTGGCAAAAAAACTATTCTAGATAGACAACAGTATCTAGAAAAGCAGTCCTTATATTGTCATACCAAAAATGCCAAGAAGCCAGAAGTGATTCACAACTGTGCATAAACTTCTTTTAATCACACTTGTTTTTTTTCACATATGTGCTTTTCTTGACAAAGTCCCAAATCCAAACCTCAGAAAAGTTAACTAAACATATTCTTAAGTGGCTTGAGTATCATAACTCAGTTGATTAAATATTTGGAAGAGTTCACCTGGTGGCTTTGAAGTGGAGCAGAGGACCAATTCAGGCCTCTGCAAGTAGTATTATACTCCTTGAGGATCTATCAGTAAAATGGTAACAATCCTTTAGCTAAAGCAAAGCCAAAAGATTCAAGATGGGAAATGAAGCTATAAACAGGAAGAATGCAAAAGTTTACTTCTTGTACCCAAAGTTAGAAAACTATTACAACATCAATGTACAGGCCAGTAAATCTCTTTTCCTTTCTTACTTACAGATTTAGCCTCTAAGGTGTTCTGTGCACTTTTTCAAGCTCTTGATGCATATTTTAATTCTATACTTAAAGATCTTCCTGCATTCCAAGAAAATTCTTATTATTTTGCTTTGATGCTTGAATGTTTTCCAGATGAAGCTCTAAATTGAAGTTCAGCAGAAAAACGATCAGAGCACTACATTTCAATAACAGAAGCATTGAAAGTGTGGCCTTCAGTGTATTAAACTCATCGCTGGAAGCTACATATGAAAATATATTACCCACCTCAGAAAACTCTCCATTGTTATAATTTGGTCATTTCACACACCAATGATCAATCTCAGCCGAGCACATTCTGTAAGTCCATACATAATGATAAAAAATTAGACATACCAGAGAAAAATTAAAGCTCTTCCTTCGTGAACAAGTTTATTCACCTAGTGATTTCATATAAAAATCACTTTTCTACTGCTTCTTGGTAGGAAGCTAAAGCTAAAGATCCATAAATTGTTGGTTATAAGGGTCAATGACTCAGCAATCTGCATTATGCCCACTTTGCAGCAAAAGCTGATATGCACAAAAAATGACTGTAAAAAACAATCTTGGAAGTATGCCCAAATGAAACTTTTTTAAAAAATGTACATTTAAGGCTACTAACTATAAATCATGATCTGTTGTCTAATTCTCCCTAAACTCAAGACTTCTACTTTCCCACTTTTTTTCCTTTACCTACTCTTAAAACTGTAAAAGTTTCAGATTGGTGATGCACACAAAAGCCCCAGAATCAGCAACTGTCAGTAAGTATATTACAGCACATCTACAAGCTGAAAACCCCAGGCTACATTTCAGTACAGAAGAACAAAGACTTTTCATAACAGCAATGTTCTGGAGAAATATTACAAAAAAGATACTATCCACCTATTGGAAAACACAAAAACCTAAATAATATTGCTTCTGCTATTCCCCAAACAACCTATCCCACTGGGATCCAGTGCTGAACCTCATCACACAGTTCTGGCTACAGCAGCTCTCCCACGCAGAAGAGTGGACAAGCAGAAGGAGGATGTTGCATAGTGAAGGAAAGTACAGTGTTAATTTTATATAATTCATCTTAGTCCAAAGCCAGTTCAACTGGTAAATCCTACCCCAATTTGGACCACAGTAGTATTCATAAATTCAGTTCAAATTTAAGCATTTTAAGTTCAAAATTAAGATTTCTCAAATACCAGGTTGCAGGCATATACATATGAAGGTAGAAAATGAGAACATGATATTCAACAGAATAACATGTAAGGCACCCTGTACTTACTCCCACTCTGAACAGATACAAGCAAACAGACAACCCTATTTCTGTGCAACTACATGTTTAGAATAGTGAGTCAAAAAAACAAAAACAAAAAAATACCTCCATCCAAATCCTATTCACAGCTGTTAATTTAATGGAAAGACTCTTCCAGCATGAAGAATACATGAGTAATAGCCTCCACGGGAACTTTAATAGCTGATCGTTAGACAAAGGGCTTCATAACACAGCAGCTGGATGCCATTCAGCTACCTGACAGCCCTGGCGCTGCTTGGAAAGAGTGCATTAACCAGAAGACGTATTTCTGAGGCAATGACCAGTGCCCTCTGGTACTGCAAAGAGAGCTGAAGGGGGATGGGAGTAAGGAGGCAGATTCGAATGCTTTGGAAGAGGTATTAGAGCAGAGGGCTGCACAGTGTAAGACAACATATGATGATCAGTCACACACAGAAGCTGCAGGAATGTACAGATTTCTCCACAAGACAGTTACACACATTTATTTTAGCCTTCCATAAATTTACAGTATTTTAAAACAACTGCACTGAAAATGATACAAAAGCAATGCTAAACATTCATTCATTACACTTCTCAGTGTAAAAGCATTTTTTTTTTTATTTAAGGAAAGGCATTTATTGAGTGAAACTTGAGGGAGCCTGCCCCAATACCCTAATACCATTCTAGAACATATTCATGGAAGAAGAAAGTTAAAAACAATTATACAGAAATCTTGTATGCAAGGGTTCAAGTGCATCCTCATTTCATAAACGTCATCAACTCTACTTCTGCACATCACTTAAGTGCAAGGTTTCAGTCAAATCTCATTCATTCCCAAAGGAGTGTAATCACATTAGACAGGATACAGTTTTTTCTAGTTTTATCTATTTTACTTTCTTTGCAGAAATATTTCTGCCATATGAATGGGTTACAGCCAACGCAAAACCATGTCCACTCACAATCAAGTTGTGTCCTAACTATCTACAAAATACTGCACATGGAAAAGGAGGAGAGAAAAGATTAATAAAGCCGAAACAGAGGTGACCACCATCAGTTTAGAAAGCACAACAATCGAGGTATGCACCAATTAAATCAAAGGTTTTCTTGAATGAAGATTAAGTATTTATAGACTCTGTATAATAAAATCTAAAGGTGCATCTACACAACCACCAAAACTGTGAATTATATTGATATCAGGTGCAAGTATTCTTACTGGGGTTTGGAGTTTTGATTGTTGTTGAGTTTTTTGGGGTTGCGTTTGTTGAGGTTTTCTTACATCTAGTAGGTACCACAATTTTAGAAGGACTGCATCAGCAATTTAAACAATCCATTGAAATCCAGCCACTTAACACTAGGCATGGCATCTTGCTAGCTAGGCACACCCCTCAAGTTCAAAATACCAGTGGCAAGAAAGTGGGACAGAAACACAAGCCAAGGGCTCCAGTCAGGCCCTTGGTGGCAGCAGGTGGGCAGCAGGCAGGCAGAGCTGATCTGGGGGGTGGCAGCAGGAGGTCACTGCTCTCCTGTCAGCACTGCCCAGGCAGACACAGCAGGGTAGTTAACTGATGATTATCTTGTGGATCTATGGTCTAGAGAGAAAGAGACTCCTCCCAGGTTTTTCTGTCACTGAAGTGACTTTAACATACAGCAAAAGGTGCTCTCTACCTTGACTCACCTGCATTTATGACTCACTGACATCAGATTCAGAATTGCTATTTTAGAAGAACAAAGCATTTGAAATTTTACTACCTGCTTAGCAAGCAGAGTATAATGTACTAAACACTAAGCTTCTTCTAATGCTATGTACACTCAGTAATGGTATGTATGCCATTGCTGCTGAAGAGTAAGTCAATGGCCATTAATTCAGATTGCAGTTATGTATGGTATCTTCTTTTAACCACAAGTACATCATTTATATTAACTCAAAGGAATCCAAATGACCAACTACTTAACCACTAAAATTATCCACCCGGAAAGAAGGAAAAAAAAATAAATCAAAGAACAGAACAGTCAAATCACAAGGGCAAGCAGAAAAGACTTTTATCACAGAATATGGAAACTAGGTCTAGCTGCACCATTAAACAATCTATTATAGTTAAAACATGGGGGGTAAAGAGCTTTAAAAATTGTTAATTTCTATGATCTGCATTGACATACTTACCTTCAAACCTTGATTCCTCCAAAACAGGCACTATAACCCTCAATGCATTTAAGGGCTTTTCTTGCATTGCATTTTAGTTTTTCCTTTTTTTTATAAAATTTAGTTTTCTGTTTTAAATTCTAGGTTTTCACATTTTTAAATTAAGCACAAAATTAAATAATTCCTTGTTTTCTCCATGAGGAACTAACTTCTTTTTCCATCAACTTAAGCGGGCATTATATCAAGCACTGCCGAATCCAATCCTGTTCTGTAACATCTCAGTATTATCATTCATTAAACAATGCTAAACTACTAGTAGTCCCACGGACTTCATGGGACTGCTGACAGAGTAGTGTAATACACAATGTACAGACACAAAGTCCGTCCCTAAATATAAGCTGGCTTTGAGTCAGTACAGCAGAAATTCAACATATAATTCTATATACATGTCGTGACAAGTAAAGAACGTGTAACTAAAAGAGAGTTGATCTCCAAAGTACCTGTGGTTCTTTTCTTGGAAAAGATGTACTTAGGGCTGAACTTCATGTTTTATAAATAATATAAACATCCAGGATCTCCTGTCAGCAAAACAGGAAAATATCCTTAAGGAATACAACCAAGAGTATTACAAGACAGGACTAACAGAGGAAGACACACATTGCCACAGTAACAACATTACACAGACTTTAACAGTTTTGTGCCATAGGAAGTCTATAACATTTCAGTTCATTATGATTCTCCATGCATCCCTTAAGAGCCTGAAAGCTCATAAAAATGATGTGTCATATTTTGATACTTCTGCTAAACACAAGCTTTGTTATTGCCAGTGTTTAAACCCAATACAATCCACACAGTTCTTACGGAGATATCTGATTAAATTTCTAATATTCATGAACTAAAATTTTAATATTGAATGCTCAAAATGATTTAAATCTTTTGACGTAATGCAACATAAGTCATCTAGTGCCAAGTGGAAGGCAGATTCTTTATTATAGCATTAATTATTTGGGATATTAGCATTAATTTCTTTCTCTAGCGGAATTAAATGGAATTCAAAACAGTGTGAATTTATGAATAGTCCACAATATAATTATTTCTATATTATCCCTGCAGCACTAGCAGTAAGACTGCCTACAGACCTGAAAATGTAAAGGAAGAAGATTGATCATCAATATCTCTTTTAATCTTTTTTCTAAAAGACATTAAAGGTGAAGCTCTGTATGTTTATACTCTAAATGGCTTACACTCCTTTTTGAGGTAAAAATACACATCTTTATACCTATAAATGCAACCTACATATTTTTGTATTCAACATGCAATGATTAAAGGAAAGCACACTTAAGCAAGATATATCATAGCCAACCTCTTTTACAATTAAAAAACCCCCGTTCTTAATTAAAAACACAAAGCTGTAAAAATAGCAGGGACTTTAAAAAAATACTTCTTAGCTTACATTTCTGAAGTTGCTACATCCACAGGATTTCGAGTTCTGGTAGGAAGGACTAATTAAAAATACAAACATGGTATGTTTTTTCCAGCACCTAAATGGTACTAATTTTTAATTCACTTATGTTACAGGTATAGCCAGACAGTATTGTTAACAAAAGTAATTCATAACTATAAATAAATACAACACCAGTCATGAAAAACTGTTCTTTGCAGATAATTTGAGCCAGTACCAGAGCACTAGATATTGACAGACCACAATCCAGCATAACATTCCAGCACAAAACATGCAAAAATCACTATATACAGGTTTTTGTCCAACTTTTGCAGGACTTATTCAGTCTGGTTAAACCAGAAACACCTGGCCAAGAAAGACTGTTTATTTTTAAAGTTACAACAGCCGAGGCTATAAAGAAACCAAAGAAACCATCTGCCACTCATTGCCCCTGTTCACAGCCCAATTACACAGGTGTCAGCTCCTGTCCCTGCACTCCACAGCTGAACTACCATGGGGTGTTTGTATCATCACTGACTGATAGTGCTAACACAAAATGAAAAAGAAAAAAATCAGTGAATAAAGGGCTTGCTTTCAACCTAAAAAATACTCAAAACCTATCCTTCTGGTTTTGTTGAATTTTTTCTAATAACACGGAAAGCATCTAAAACATATACAACCTTAAGTGACCAGACAAAGTCCAACTACTTTTTCTTTTTATTGCTACCATTGGCAAACAATTTTTTAATCTAAAATTATCAATTAAATTTTCAACCAACACTAAATGTATTTAAAATGAAAACGCAAAGGATACTTGTAAAAACAAACTGAAAAAAAACCTGAACTCAAACCCAATAAAAAGTCTACATTAAGTTTTGCTAAGACAGGTGGCAGCATGCATTTGCAGCAGCCCAAGTCTTCTGTGGTAGAATCCAGAATCCTTGACATGTCATCATTCAAGACCTGTCAAATTTGATAACACTCTGTGTGTGTCTGGAGGGACACCATCCATTCAGGGAAATGAACGTGTCATTTGTTGTCATGACAGCTATCAAAATTCAGCCCGAGAGCATATCATAGAGCCACATATCTCTCCTTCGGCATTAAAAGGTTGAAAAATACTTTCCTTGTCTTCATCTGAAACATCATTAGGATGTCAACCACGAATTCAGCTCCCTTGGAACAGCGGTAGCCCAGGATGGCACTGGGAGCCAAGTCCAACACACAACAGACATGGGAGAAAACAAGTGCGATGGATACACTGCTACTGTAAGAACAGGAAGGAAAAACCTTGCGGCCAAGGTACACTGAGAATGTTCCTATTGCATTAAAACCAAGAGGTCAGTACGATCGATGCTTGGGACTCCCCTCCTCTGGTGTTGGTGCCAGGGTTTGCTAAACAGGAGGTTTAATTTATTGCTGTTCCTTGAAATGTTTTATTAGCCCAGAATGCCCTAAAAAAATTCAGAGTAATACACCAGTTTTACTCTCCACATACAGAGTAAGTTTTAACAGGATTTAGTGTTCCTGTTCTCTCCTAAACCTGTGAAGGGATGTGGTGGGTTGACCTTGGCTGGACGCCATGTGCTCACCCAGCCACTCTATCGCTCCCCTTCCCAACCGGACAGGGGAGAGAGTAAGATGGAAAACAACTTGTAGGTTGGGATAAGGCAGTTTATTACAGCAAAAGCTTGTGCACACAAAAGCGAAGCAAAAGATAGCAGGGTTTATTCTCTACTTCCCATCAGCAGCGATGGTCGGCTACTCCCGAGAAACAGGGCTTCAGCACGGGTGACGGTTCCTCAGCAGGCAGCCATTGGAGACAAGGAATACCTGCCTTCCTGCTCCTTGCCTTAGCTTTTATATCTGAGCTGACATCATATGGTATGGAATATCCCTTCGGTCAGTTTGGGTCAGCTGGCCTACTTGGGTCCCCTCCCAGGATCTTGCCCTCAATTGGGGAAGGAACGTTACAGCACTGATGCTGTGTTCAGTAGTAGCCAAAACACTGGTGTGTTATCAACACCCTTCTAGCTACCAACGCAAAGCACAGCACTGTGAGGGCTACTATGGGGAAATGAACTCTGGCTCAGCCAGACCCAATACAAGGGACCACTCATGAATTACTTTATTTTACTATATAGTTAACTTAATTGGTATACAAAAAAAATTATTTCAGGCAGGATGAGTTAGAAAATCCCAGTATGTTTCATTTATAGTTTGTATGCTTTAAGAACACCACCACTCCTTTCTAAACCTTCCCACTCTGCAAGGGCCTAATCTTATTTTGAAGAAAAGGTTCTAAAACAGTCACAGAGTCATAGAATATGCTGAGTTGGAAAGGACCCACAAGGATCATCAAGTCCTACACAGGACACTGCAAGGATCACACCATGTGCCTGAGAGCATTGTCCAAACACTACTTGAACTAAAACAAGCTTGGTGCTGTGACCACTTCCCTGGGGAGCCTGTTCCTGAACCACTCTTTCGGTGAAGAATCTTTATCCTGACATCTAACGTAAACCTCCCCTGACTCAGCTTCCTGCTGTTTCCTTGAGGCCTGTCACTGGTCACATGACCAGGGGACTCCATTTCCCCTCATGAAGATGTTGAAGACCGCAATGAGGTCTCCCCTCAGTCTTCTCTTCTCCAGGTTGTCACAAACTTGGTCACAAATCAAGTGACCTCAGTCGCTCCTCAAAAGGCTTCCCCTCCAGACCCTTCACCATCCTCATGGCTCCCCTTTACATGCTGTTCATTGACTTTTTAAAAATAATATAAATAAGGACAACATAGTTAAATCCAAAGAGAAATGGACTATTTTTTTTTTCAAAAGCTTACTTCTATTTTCTTAAAAATAAAACAGATTTTTTAAATGCTGCTCTTCTAGCAGAACCAAGAATCCCACCCCAGCATAAGCAAAAAGCACCTGTTTTTGCTAACCCTCCTCCCGTTCTCCTACAGGGTCTGATGGCTCCTCCATATTTGCACAGAGCTGATCCAGTCTAACCTGCAGGGAAAGACAGCCAAGAGACAGCAATCAGCTAAAAGCTTCTCACTCTGTAAGAGGACACGACCCTGTGTCAGGAGGAGCGTCTGCAGCCTCTATCTTCTTGCTGAACTTCAGTACCTGCTTTCACACTCCTGTCACTTCTCTTTACTAAGGCCCTTATAAATACTGTACCATTTCTAGAATACAGAAACTTCAAATGTCTCCAAAGTCTAAAAACTGGTTTAGTTTATTTAGTTTATTACTAAATAAGTAGTAAACTGGAGTCTGCTCATTTATTTTTAGTAGTTGATCCATCTCAGTTAACCAGCACAGCTCTGGTACAGCAAACACCATCCACATCACCTCCAAGCACCACGTGATAGATACCTCTGAAGCGACAGAGGAAACCAGCACCCCACCTTATCCAAATGGCACAACCTGCTGAAACACAACAGTCAAGAGTTACTATCTAGCTATATTTCTCCAATTTTTAATTAAAAATCTTCTTTGAAATAAAGTTTGCATTTCATTAATTTAAAAAAAAAGGAGATTGCCTAAGTAAGTTACTACCTGATTTTGTAAATATACCACACATGTAATTTTTGTCTAATGAATTTTCAGCTATATTCTATCTGTGGTATACCTCACTATCTGTTTTTGTGTCTATTTCTATGGTTGTGTGTACTCTGCAGACACTATCTTAGATGAGTTGAGGAAAACTGGATCAAATTTCTTCGGCCTACATTAAAAACACACCTGTATGGTATTTAATTTTGCATCTGTACTTTTATCATGACTGTAAGAGAGAAGCAACACTTTTGAGAACTCAGGGATCTGCCAAGAGTCCCAGCATGTTCACCACACTGTCTGCTCCACTGAATAATCAATAGCAGTTACACATCACCGTATTAATACTTGTTAATGAGATCAGGACTAAAACCAGCACAACAAATCTACAGAGTGAAAAAGCCTCTAAGCGTTTTTCTACTTTGTTTCTACAACTGTGATCAAATACTGGCTATACCAGCATGCCTGAGCTTCCACTGTAACAGAAGTTTTTCTTAGCATCAGTATTTCTAAAACTTTACTGACACCAGGGTTTTGTCCATAGCTGCATTAATTTAAAATGCAATAGGTTGCTATTCTCTAATCAAGATTTATTCCTCTGCACCTGAATTCTTAAAATTTACAATACCCTATTAAAGCCTAAAAACATACACTGACAGGCCACCTCACTGCACACAAAATTATTATTTGTGCTGGGTTTAAAATATGAACTCACTTCATTAACAATGAGAAACAAATTAATTTGTTGTGTCACATATATTTAATGGAATATAAAAATATGTATTTCATATTTCAATGCACCTCAAATTTACTCATGTCATTAGCATTTATGAAACAATTAAGAATCCTTATGATGGGGGAAAAAAGATTATTCCAAGGAAAAAAAACAAACCCAAACCAAACAAAAAAAACCCAAAAACCAACCAAACAAAAACCACCAAACAAACAAAAAAACCAAACAAAAACCAAAACCAAAAAACCAAAAACTTAACACTTGGAAGAATTACTTTACCCACCACTGAACAGAGCAATGGTTTAATTGGCAGGACACTGATGACTACATTACTATGAGAAAACTAATGGGCCTGATTATTTGGAAGAAAAATTTAAATTAGAACTAGCTTAAACTGAAAAAAGCCTAAGATTCCTGCACCAACATTCATAAGTTTGCAAAGCAAAACAAACAGAAAAGTAATTTTTCGAAACATGTATCAGGATCTCACGTATTAGCTTTTTCAAAAGACTGGACATTGGTGCACAGGTTAAATGATTAGTGCAGGTCTCACTTCTGTGCTTAAGAAGGAAGACCCAATGCTATTTTCCACATTACAAACACCATCCCAGCTCTCTCTGAAGGTCTTCTACTTCAGGAACTAATAAGAATTCTTGACTTTCACTCCATCGAAACTATTGTTCCGCAACACTTCTGTATACTTAGTAAATACACGAATAAAGGCATATTGCCTGTAAGTTTATTATTTCATTAGAAGCAGAAAGCAGCTCTCCTGCAGAGTGCCTCAACTCTCCGCCTCTTCAACACGCCAGATGACCTACTTTGGGGGAGCAGCATGTCCAGAGATGAGCACCCAGCACCTTACGCCCAGTCTGACTAAACTAACCAAAACAGAGCAGCATACGGTTTCACAGTTTTCAGCTATCTAAAAACTCCTTCGAACACCTCTAATAAATCCACACCAGCAATCCCCCCTCCTCGAAACACAGTGGAGATGGGGGGTTGGGAATACCCGCATCTTAGAAACCATCAGTCTCTTGATACAAACAGAAAATATTTTTTCTAGAACAATCGCTTTGGATTCAAAGTTGCCTTGGTTTGAATTTCAAACCTGCGGCAAGTAAGTTGATACAGCACCTGTCTCCATGAGTCTGGAAGCAGCTTTTATGCTCAAGGAGCATGAAAAATGCAGATACTCCACGTAGTTTTACTGCTGCTCAAGACCCCAACCAGCAAACAAAGCTACCTGGGTATCACTTATTGAGTCGTTCCTGTTATAGTTTCTACTGAGGAAAGCCATGAGCGCTGCAAAGGATTAACATACCAACAGCAACACAAGACATAAGAAACAAAGGCTGGAAAAGAAGCAGACGTCACTGACCTTGCCCCTCTTTAGCTAATAGAAGATGCGAGGTGACACATAAGAGAACAAACACTTTCCTTACACTTCCAGACTGCTAGCCAGGAAACTAAAGAAAAGAGAGGGAGATAAGTACCCTTTCCACTGTGGTAAGAAGCCAAAGGTTAAATTTATCATATATTCAGTAGTAAAGATGTAATAACAAGGATCATCCAGACAATCAAGGACTAACCCTGCTGTTGGTTTCGGAAAAATATAACAAAAAAGAGTTTGTGTATCATTGTATCACAACAGCAATTAGAAATGTCACCTAGTAGAAGCAGGAGGCAAATGCAACAGCTAACGTTGTAATGACAGAACAACAGCAATAAGAGCTAACATTATAGTGAATCTGTATCTGTTTCATGGCCTATATAAAAATATTTGCTAATTACAGCCTTGATCTTCGTGGTACAGGTGTCTTCTATCGCTACATTTATTCACTGTTCCCAAAAGTGACTTTTTGTCAAAGTCATAAGAAGAAAGTCAGTTACAAAGACAAAGCGATCTGCTTAACTCCTTAAACTGACATTGGTGAGATAGAGGATTTCAATTTCCAGAGTTGTGAAATCAGGCAACAACATTACTTTACTTCAGAGGTTAAAATCCTAAAAATTAAAACACAGTGCCATTAACATCATCTATATGGTGCTGACTGCTTCAGATTCCTAAAAAGCAGTGGTAAAACAAGTACTTTCAAACAGAAATTCTCCATAATCTCCTACCCAGTGAGCACTTTCAAATTCCTCCATATTAAGTTCCCAGTCCAAACTCCCGATGATACAAACCACGCATGGTTAGGCCATGAAAATTTGTTTTTACAAAGGCCACTACCGCGTTTCATAAAAGCAAGTCTAATTCTCCCACGTTGAGCCCCTAGAACAGTAGCAGTATGTTCCTCAGAAACAAAAATTGCTTCACGGGAAGCAGAAGAAACATTGTTCAAGCTAGAAACGTTTTAAATTCTTCCCGACGTTAAGTCACCATTCAACTTTTAAAGTAACAAAAGGTTTCACTTCGTGTAACAAAAACAAGACAATTCCGAGTTAAATGCTGCATGGAATTCATGGAATAACCCTGATGCACGCAGAGGGACACATTCACTGCAAAAAAACAACCGTGGGTGCTGTTAACATGGGAACTAGAGCCGAGAGGCACTCACAAATAGCCAGTCGCAGGTCAGACCTGAATTACAAACCTGAATCCCGATCTGACAACCTGATCTGAGGTGGGCCACAGCGCCTACCCTGCCACTAAGGGGTAGCTGTTAGCCTGGGCACATTTTAAATTAAAAAACAGGACAAACTTCAGCAATTTTCTTCACTGAACAGTCAGTACAAAAGGTGTAATTTTACCTCACGAAGTGTCATTTTACTCTTATATCCTTTCTGGCATGGACCGGGTCCATAGCGCACTGCGCTCCTCGAGAACACTTCCAGCCTCAGCTCTACTAAAGTCGCAAGTCGGGGACGGAAAGAAAAAAAAAAACCAGTCCGCGTCCCCGCCGCAGCCCAGGGTGCCCGCCCGCCGGTCCCCGTGCGGGGCGGCGGCGCTCCCGCTCTCGCCCGGGAAACTTTCCGGTTGCGCCGCGCTCCGGCCGGGAGGCGCTGCCCGCCTTCCTCCGCCGCTGCCCCTGCGGCCGCCGGATACGCCGCCTCCATTCTCCAGAGTCCCGCAGGGGGTGGGGTGGGGGGTATCCCGGCCCGGCGCTGCCCCCCAGCCGAGCGGCGGGCGGCACAAAGCAGCGGCTGTCACACACGCACAGGAGCAGCAACTCGGGAGGATGAGGAGGAGCCGCCCCTGAGCCCCCCCGCAGCTGGACGTGGCACACAAACACCTCCTCCCGTTCCGGGCCCCCCGTGACGCCCCCGGCAGGTACCGGCCCCCCCTTCCGCGAGGTGGCCGCGGAGCCTCGGTCGCCCAGGTGACACCCGCCCTCCCCCCGCTCGCGGCGTCCCTTCCCCGCGTCGCCCCCCGCGGCCGCCACAAGTTTGCGGCGGGCCCCGGCCCCCGCCCCGGCCCCATCCCCGTCCCGCCCGCGGCCGCGCTCACCTCCTGCCGGCCGGCGGGGAGCGGAGCGGGGCGGGCGGTGGCGGGGAGGCTCCCAGCCCAGGCGGGCTCCGCTTCTTTGTCTCCTCGGTGGCGCCCGCTCGCTCCCCCCTCCGCTTCCCTCTGCCCTTCCCCGGGCGGATGCGGGCCGCGTCCTCCGAGAGGGGCCGGCAGGCTCCCCCCCTTCCCGTTCCTCCTCCTCCTCCTGCGCTCTTCGCCGGACGCGTCCAAGGCCCTGGCCCTCGGCTGGGGCAGCGACGGCGGCAGCTCCGCTCCCTGCCTTCCCTCTGCCTGCTGCGCCCGGCGGCGGCGCCGGCCCCTCCCCCGCGAACCGCCCGCCCCCCCCGGCACAGGCACAGCCCCCGCCCTCGCCCTGCCCTTCCTGCCGCTGCCGCTGCCGGGATCGCGCGGGAGGAGCTCCCCGGGCTCTCCCTCGCGCGGCTGGAGGGCCGCTGCTCCCCGCCCCGCCGCAGGAAGGACGGGTAGGGACGGCCCGGGCGGCTCCTTTCTCTCTGCGGCAGGACTACTCCGGGACCGCTGGGCGGGGCAAAGGCGGCCCTGCCCGGCAGGAGTGCCCCGACACCTCCTCTGTCCCTCCCCGGTCCCCTTCCAGCCGCGTGAGACTCGGCACTCCCGGGGAAGCTGCCCCGCTGGGAGCGGAAGCGCCCGCGGAAAGTACTGGCGAGCGCTTGAAGAACCGGGGATGGGGAGGCGCGCGCGCCCCTGGCTGGGCCGCGGGGAGCGCCCGGGGCGGGGCCGCGCCAGGAATGGCCCCCGAGCTGCCACGGGCCGGGGCGCGGAGCCGCTGCCGCTGGGAAATTCCCAGCCGCGGTATCGGGGCGCCTCCACCGCCCCCTGGCCGCGGGGCGCCCGCAGCCCCCGCTGTTCCCGGCCCCTCTCTCCCCTCCCGCCCCGGGGCAAAGTTTCAGCCTCAGCGCCCCGCGTATCAACGGGGTCGGTCAGTGGTTGGTAATCCGGGTGCTCGGTATGTACCTGCTCAGGTGTTGTGCCCTCGTGAAAGGCCGGCGGGGACGGCAGCCACCCCAAGCCACAGAATCAGAATATCCTGAGTTGGAAAGGACCCACAAGGATCATCGAGTCCAACTTTTAGCCCGGCACAGGACCATCTCAAGGAGTACATACCATATGCCTGAGAGCATTGTCCAAATGTTGCTTGAACTCTGATCAGGCTTGGATCAGGCTTGGTGCTGTGACCACTTCCCTGGGGAGCCTGTTCCTGTGTCCAACCACCCTCTGGGTGGAGAACCTTTTTCTACTATCTAACCTAAACCTCCCCTGACACAACTTTAGGTCATTCCCTCGGGTAAGCAGACCTTTTCTTCCAAAATAGAGCCTCATACCTGGGCTTTACAAATGGGTAAACACGGCGGGCAAGAGACCCCTCGGTGGCCCCGGTCTCCAGTTGAATGGCAACTGTGCCAGCCAGGCCATTGGCCTTGGGCCTGCCACCCCCTGTGCCTTTCCCAGGGCACACCACCTCCTCCAGGACTGTTCCTGGGCTGTGGGAAAAGGGAAGGATCATCCCTCTGGAGTAACCTGGATACTTCGAATTATAAACCAGTGCTTCAGGAGTGGTGGGAGTGGTGGCGGGGAAACTGTTCAGAAACGTTGTAAAACCATTAACCCTTCACAGCATGGCAGCTTCCCAGGAGGGTAGGCTGGCACGTTACCCATACTGCTTCACCCTTTCCTCAGGAGACATTTCCTGGCTTGGGTGCCAAGGCTAAGCAACACCGCCTTTTCCAAATCCAAATTAAAGTCAGCAGCCCCAGTGTCTTATTTTCTCTGACCAAGCCAAAGCTATCAGGGAGATCTTGGGACAAAGACTTTATACTCTCTAAATATGACGATTAAAAAATGTGTGCTTGGCAATCTTTCCATGCTCCTGCTTAAAATAGCTTAGAAATCCTCAAATAACTCCCTCTTCCCTATGTTAAGTTTTACGAATTCTCGCAGCATTTAAATGATGGTTTGGGAAGCCCCAAGCACCTTCCACATGCCTGTGAGATAAACCTGAAAGGGAAACGCGGCCACTTTTTTCTTCCAAAAAAGACTTGCATGCACCTCAGGGAGGAACAGAAAGCCCCTTTTCTGTCTTTTTTTGTGCATGCACTTGACTTCGATTGAAAGAGGTGTTAATCTTCCTTTTGAAACAGTAATCTGACCATGATTTTTTAGACCTGGAAAATATCTGGAGTCCCTGCTGGCTCCACCTCACAGCATGGTCAGGCCTCACTCCAGCCTGCAGAGGCTTAGGCTGAATTTAAATGGGATCGGTCATCCAAGGACTTTCAGATAAAAGTCTCTGTTGTTTCTGGAACATAATGCACCGTGGGAGTGATAAAGGAGAGGTGAATTATCCTGCTCTCCTTTGCATTTATAATACACAGATTTGAGTCTCAGTTTTGTCCCTTCTAACCACACCCTTGCTAATGCCATCCTACGGTAAACCCTCCACTTTGTTGTTTTCCATACAGTGCTGTTGAGTTGAGGATGTCCAAGGAAAGGTGACATGAACCCTGTAAGGTTCCCAGGCTAAGTTAGACCTCCAAAAGTATTTGAAACCATAAGCCACTGAGTGAGCAGTAGATCTCAAAGCTTTCCAGATATCTGAAAAAAATGATAAAGCACACCTAACTTCAGCAGATTAATGCTAATAGGATTTACAGAAGAAGAATGTTTTAGGGAGGGATTTGGATTAATACATTGTCTTCAGGCAAAGGACTTATTTAAGGACTCTGAAGCATACTGTTGTTAAATATGTTGTTAAATATATATATGTTATATATAAATATAATATTACAAAGCGATCCATTAAAGCTGTTTTTTTACAAACTGTGGCTTATGATGAGCAGAAGACACCATAGAAAGGGTTTCCAAGAGTTTGTATGTTGAAAGATTTTTTAACTACCTATCTGCTGAACAGATCCTTCCCAGCAAAAGTGACCAAGATGTTGCCCTGAGTAGTATTTCAAAACATTGAGCCTACTGAAATATTAATGTACGGCTTTTGAAATGTCATAATTAGCTATTATCTCTGGAATAACTGTTATTAAGGAGAGCTGGCTGCTTGTGATTTGAGTGAGAATTACATTCTAAATATGAGAAGATGATAAATTTGGGGGAATCTGTACAGAAGTGAAAGCATTACATGATGTGGCAGGCACACTGTTTTGTATAAAGAAAGTAAATATGCAAAGCATGCACTTTTGCATATGCATAAGAGTGGTGCAGTCCTTAGAAAATATATACACAGGAGAGAAGAACAGGAATATTTTTCCCAGCCTAAGGCCATAACTATATAACAAAAAAATAAAAGAAAAAATTGTTAAGCAATAAAAATATGCATCTGCGTCTTTGGCAGAGAAACAGCCTACCTCATACTGCTGTTTCAAACAGGGTTACTTGTAAACACCAAACCCAGAGGTTGTGTGACAGACCTATTTTGCAATTACATAACAGCAGTCAATTCATCTTGATGTTCATATCTTGCACAAGAGGCTAAAAAATTCGTATCTTTTGGCTTAAATTTCTTTATTTTTGTTTGCCTTTCTTTTTATATGACTACCCATTTTCTGACCCCCCATGTGATGCTGCTTGTGCTTTACCACCCGCCTGGCAGAGCGGTGTCTTCCACAGGATGGACACGTGACCATAATCTCTAGCACAGATTCCAGCCTTACAGACCCAAACCACACTAATGTATTTGCACGTGTTGTGGCAAGGAGATGACTACCACCTCCTGGATGCGGCTCCATTCACCCTCTGCACAAATACCTGATCTTTTCTCCAGATGCTCCTGGTCTTATCACCAGCTGCTCTATCTAGAGTATGAGCTGATACCTGTTCCCATAGGCCACTGGGAGACATTTTAGTAGGGATGTGAGGCAGAAGGACTGGTAAGTTGTTTAAAAATCTGGAAAACAGCATTGTCCAGTTCAGAGGTAGACAGTAAAGGTGTTTGGTCACTCTGTGTTAGCCCACTGGGGAGAAAATATACCTAAATCTAAATTAATATAGGTTTGACTTGATGATCTGAGAGGTCTTTTCCAATATAATTGATTTTGTGATTCTGTGATTAACCTGTTTTAAAAATCACTACTCCTGCATTTCGAAACTGCCTTTTAAAGTTATTGATATTCTAATAAATTCCATTTATAAACATGGGATTGTTAATACTGTGCCATAACAAATGGAAAGGTAAAGAAACCCTGGGTATTCTGGGGAAAAAAAGGTGATTTTTGATCCTCTCTAATCTGAAAAAAATGTTCATATTAATAACACCTTCCAGAAAACTTCCCAGCTTACAACTCAGTTAATTTTAAAATGTTGAAAGCAGCGTCCGTGTCTTTTCTCTCTCAAAAAAAAATTCTCCTTCTCAAAGGATTTACATCACTACGCATCTAGTTTCTGCTTAAAACATATGCTCAGTTCCTGTGTAGATGAAGGGGAATTACATGACCACTACCAGGGAGAATAGATCTCAAATACTCACTTAGTTACTGCTGAGTCACTTAAGTATACTTGCACTATGATTCTAATTCAGCCTGACGGTAAGGCA
The DNA here is from genome assembly GCF_003984885.1 of Neopelma chrysocephalum. Classification (NCBI taxonomy): domain Eukaryota; kingdom Metazoa; phylum Chordata; class Aves; order Passeriformes; family Pipridae; genus Neopelma; species Neopelma chrysocephalum. Next base: position 38,125,186 of record NW_020897694.1, on the reverse strand, counting down.
GCTGCTTTTCTCACTTACTGCATGGCTGCTGCGTCTTCAATGACATTTATGAAAAATGTTGAGGGGAAGAACATGTCCTTAGAGCTCAAAATACATCCAAATTCTTCTATTCAATGGACCAAAGCTCCCCAAAGGTGCTGTAAAACTGCAAGCTAAATCTTTCAGCAGATTGCATTTTACTAGGACAAATTCTATCATTATCTTTTGTAGACAGTTTCTGAGATTCAAAGTATTTATGTAAGGAAAACAAACTGGTGTTTTGGGCTTTGGAAATGTCAGGGCCCTTGATTCTCCTGTTTATTTAAAAGTGGAAATGTGCTGAGGGACATCTTTTGAACTCTATTCAACTCTATTCTGATCTTTCATACAGTTTTGAAATTCAAAATACTGCTGTTAAATGTTTTGACTCTCCTGTGTAATCTCCATTTTGCACTTAAATACCAAATTCTGTCCAGAGCTGGCTGTTCTGCACACTGCAGAGACACAGGCATTGCATCTTCCAGAGATGCAATGAGATGCAGCCATTTCAAGGGAGGAGGACAACTCCCTGACATGTATCAGGGCCGTGCAACAGTTCAGAGCCAGTGGTGCAGGATATAGCATCCCACTGCTGTGGTAGGTTACGTCAGCAAAATGTAATTGCCTGCACTGGACTTTGCTCAGGACTGCCAGCTCATACTCCCCTCTCAGAGGGAAAAAAACACGCAGGGAGAGGCAACAGAAGAGAAACAGAAGAAGTTATCTCTTACTTGGAGATCCCATAGGCTTCATCACCAATTTATGGGTTGCATAAGCCCAGGGGCCAGTACTTTCTTTGCTTGGGAGGAACATTCTTTGAGTGTATGTAGTTGTTTATTGATAGAGGAAAGCTCATCCTGTGGGCCCTCAGACTGGCCAAGCTCCGTGGCAGCTTGCTTGGGGACCCACCAGCCACAACCTTGCAGCATTTGTGTGCATGGGCAAGACATCTTCTCTGGCCTATCTCATGGTAGTCATGGTCTGGAAATATGGGCAAAGTGACTTGCTGCAGATCCGTAAATGCCTTAGTGGATCCTGTCAACCCAAGAGCCTGGGCAAATGGAGCAGAGGGACGGTGGCACTGATTTGGGCCAAGACATTGGAAAAACAGTTGCAGACTGTGAGTGAAGGCAAGACAATAATCCTGTAACATCATGCTGACTTGGATTTAAGTTCCTTCTTGGCTCTGTACTGTGTGTCTATAGCCTTAATTACCAACTTCATACATAAGAGTTGACTTCACTCTTTAGAGGTTTAGCTGCTGTCAGAGTTTCACAACCTAACAGTACTGTAGTTTACTGTAGAGAAGAAAACAAATGCTCCCTGTTAGCCTTCCCAATTCTTTTCTAATAACTGATGACTAATCAGTTATTAGTCAAAGGCCCTGCCTTTGAAAACTCTATTGCCAATTATTGTAATCGTTATACAAAATATTTTGTATTTCTTGGAGCACGGATTCCAAGGGGCATAAGATTATGTGAAAATCGCAACCTTCAAAACAGTGTTTTCATCCTTCATGACTGCCAGGGAAAGTCTGGAAACCTGATCCCTGTGAACTTAAAAACCTGTAGATAAAAGAAAAATCAATGTGCTTTTAAATCAGGATTTTACATTAGTTTCATGATTGGTGTCCTGATTGAATTTTTGAATGTTTGAGGCTGACAATTCTGAATTAGGTCAGAGAGTGTAAGCAATTTTCTGCTATTATCTGCTGGCATGAATTTTACCTTCATGCAACATTTCCTATTTGAATGGGTAATGCAGACTCTTACCGATCAGTACACAAGGTTTTAGGCTTCGGTCTTAGACAGATGTACAATCCATGCAGATCAAACATCATCTACAATCTAAATAGGTCATAGCCAAATCTGCTTTTTTTCTGGTTCAGAAAATACAAAAGCGTAGTCTGTGTTTTACCTTTCAGTCCAGAATTAAAAGACAAAAAAGACCATAGCAATAGTGTGATCACTAGATGATTTTCCTGTATCTGCATGATCTACAATAACAGGAGGCAAAAAACAATGGGCACACAATAACAAACCAAGACTCCACCTGCTCCTGATGAAAAATTTAACTTCAAGATGGTCAGTTTTTAAAGTTCCTTCTTAATGTTACAGGTCTTATGATCAAACTTAACAAATCATCCTTGTTTTCTAATGGGAAATAGGTTAAAAAAGATGTAAATAGGTGTGACTTTAAAATCAGCATTTGGATATACAAGAAGATGGACCACTGTTTCCAGTAGAACTGATATGTAATTATTGTAAAATACAGTGTACTCTGGTATTTTGCTGTCACTCAGCAAATAACCTCAGTCACCATTGTGGAATTAATTGAATAGTACATCAGTACAATCAATTGCTGCTCAAACTAATTAAAATTAGAATTAGCTGAGAGAAAAATAGTGTGAAGAACTAATATGGTTAAAAGAGAAATTTTCCTGTGACTCCATCATTTATAATTGAAATTGCTGATTGATTATACATAACAGAAAAACTGAATACCAGACAGCAATATAAAAATTACTGGTCAAATACAAATATTACATAAAAGAATCTGGAAACACTGAATTCTTAAATCAGAGATGGAGAAAATTTTGACTATACAAAATTATAAATATGGGTTGTTAACTGGAAAAAAGGTAAAGTAAAATTTATTTTAAATATTGATTGTATTACAATCAGGTATTTGAAGGAACAAACTTACTTTTTAGTAGTGACAAAGAAGCTAGGAAAAAACAATCAGGTTTCAAAATACAGTTAAGTATTTCTTGGGTGTGGGTGAGGCTTTTTAGCTTTAAAGCAGTCCCTTTTGAAGCAGTCCCTTTTAAAGCAGCTATTGCAAAGACAGCAACATGGCAGTAACAAATGGCAGAGCATATGTAACCTCAGATGTGCTTCACTACCATTCGTTTAGCTGATCTCTATTACATACAAGTATGGTCTAGAGACAAGAAAAATAATTCAGAAATCAGTGTTCCCAGCCTTTGTTTTCTGTCTGTCACTGTCATCCAAGTGCTGTATGGCTTTAGCTTAGTAAAGCTTTGGTAGTTGAGTATTCCTGGTTTTTATATGTTTATAGTAATAGTTCACTGGGACAATGGAGGGATAATTTGTAGATGTAAAGTACAGAGGGCATCATATACAGGTGGTATATTTTAGTGTTATGACTCACAGCAGCAAAATTAGTTCTGATTTAGCTGAAAAAAACAGAACTCAAATGAAACATATCAGGTGCTGATTTTTCTTCAACAGATGTTGGGAAGATCAGTTGTGTTTATAGTTTTGACACTCATTAGCCAAACACTGTTGTCATACTAACCTAAGTCACTACATGCTTATCTGTAGTCTGTGAACATAAATGGGCACATGAAGCAAAGGACTCTGGATGAGCATCTGAGTCAGTGCCATCTGCCAAATATAGGAGCAATTTCTACTCTCAGCAAGAAATAGTCTATTCCAGACCAAGGGTCTGCACAAATTCCCAATTTAAAATATTGCAGCTCTTTCAATGCCAAGCCTCTCTTGAGTGGAGATTTCTTGCCATAGCTGTGAATGCATGCCAGGCAGGAGGCACAGTGAGCAGTCAGCCACGTACTGCTCAGCTGCATTATGAAAATGCAGTGGTCCTATACAATGAGTTATTTGACCCAACATAACAATCAGGTCCGTTCTAGGTTTGAAATTACTTATACTTTGACTTTCTGCAGAGCTCGACACCGCAGTATCCTGCTGCTCTCCTGGGATTTAAAATTTGGTGGGTGAGGTCCCTAGCTGACAGGGGAAATTGTGTAGGCAAACTAATTGCAGCTCATTTACTTCGTGTTGATAATGGTAGGTCATGATGGTCCTTTCTTAGATCAATCAGGAAAAGACCATTTCCTCTGCCCTCACCCCACAGAACAGTTTCCTTTACCATAGGAGTTTCCCAGCAGACCACAGGGAACCTGCAGAGGGTCAAGGTTCGCTGCTTTTGCAGCCCCCCTCAAAGCCTCCTGCCAGCAGAGCTGTAGCTGGCTTGCTTCCCTTTGCCAGCTGCTTCAGAGCTCCTGTGAAAGCATAGGGAGCAAGAAAAGATCTTCACTGTGGGAGGGCAGGTGGGAAAAATGATAACGGGGTGTGGTTGCATTCTCCCAATTCCTGTCCCAAACCTCCTAGTTATTGGGCCCTCTCCACCACAATACCCCTGGAAGGGGAATTCCTGGGAAGTATCCAAGCCAGAGAGAATGAAATGTGCCTTTACGTTGACATGTTGTTGTTCTTGTTGGTCTAAAGAGGTTGTGAACCCTTCTTTGTGCATGTCCCCACACTGTTCTTTGCCCATTCAACATATTGTATCACAATGAGGTGTGTTTTAATGATATCTTCCCCTAACAGGTGCCTAACACTGTGCTGCCTTGTGCTTTGGTGTCAGTACTTTAAAATCATTTACAGAAAAGCTCCTGGCTCCCACTGATTTTATCTGCTCTTGAAATTTCACTATGAGTCATCCAATGTGGTGTGTACTTTGTTTTACTTGCAGACCAAACTGACTGAATTGCATCTTTGCTTAGGTTGTCTCAGCTTCCTTTAAGCAAAAAAAACCACAAGCAAATAAAAAGTTTCTTGCTCTCAGAGCTGTAGAGGCACACTTGAAAATGTTTACTCCTTAGCTTTTTTTTACTAGGAGGGAAATAAAAGGAAGCCTACCATTGCAGTTTTAATGGTGCTTTTTTGGGGTTACAAGTTAGGCATACTAGTGGCTGGTAGCTCTGGGTGTTTAGTATCTCTGAACCTTTCACGCATCTCCACATAGGTGCCCAAAAATCACATTACCCTTCGGAAAGTAGCAATGTTATAACACCTCACAGGTGTTATAACACAGACCTGATGAACGTTCGTAAAGCACTTTGAGAAGCACAAAGGGAAAGCATGGAAAGAATAGTCATCCTGTGTTTTTTTAAGTGCTTCTGAATAGCCTGGGTCTACTTTCAACTACGTACAGAGTGTTTTTCTTAACTGGGCTTGCACTAAACTGCTTTGCCTGTGAATCTTTATAATGGGGATGGCATGATCACTACAGCGGTGCAGAATCTACTCATTTATTTTTCAGTCTTAGGCCTGACTTGATTTTTCAAGGGTAGTTGGGAAGAAGCAGCAGCCCACAGCAGAGCCTGAAAGGACTGCAGAGGAAATCTGCTGACATAGTACAACCACCTAGTTCCCTTCTAGCCCAGAGCTTTGGTTGCTGCCTATAACCTGTGGGAGGGACCCCTGGTGGCCTAGTGGTTAGGATGCAGCACTCTCACCGCTGCGACTCAGGTTCGATTCCCCGGTCCCCCGGGCAGATGGAGCTCGTTAGCCCTGTGAGGCCATCCATCTATGAGAAGGTCACTCCAAACAAACCTACGTCCTGAGGACCTCACTGCCATTGTCCAAGCTTGCTTGGCCCCGGCAGATGAACCTTAGGATTAAAGGGTGGGCTCAGTTCAGCACATGCTGTGTCTCACCTAAAAAATCCATTGCGCAGGCTGGAAAGGTAAAAGACCTTTCCCAAAATCTTCGTTCGCGAAGACTGGCCATTCTAACCTGTGGGACACAAAGTCAATCTCACACTTTTCTTCCAAAGCTGAGCCTATTGAGAACACCTATTACTGTGAAAATACTTAAACTACACTTGCAGGGAGAACACTTTTACTATGATTTGTTGAAGCCAGGAAGTCACCAAGTGTGCACACTGCTCTCTGAGCAGGGATGCTGTTAACAAGCAACATCAGTACTGGTTTTGAGGATAACACATTCAGGTGTAACAGCCAGGCTAAAGGAACATAAAGTTATTTTTTTCCACAATTTGGCTGTAAGTGGCATAATTATGTCCACTACTTTATCAGAGTTATTACCTGATAACAAGACAGCCTCACCAATTTTCCACTCAATGGAAAAGTCCTGTATGCTTTCATAGCAATACCTCAGAGATGGCATATAATGGAAAAGTTGTCATGGAGTACCAACTCAAAAAAAGAGGACAATGGCTGAAGAATTAACTCTCAAAAGACTTTTCTCCTTTCCCATTCCCTTTCCCTTTTCTTTTTTTTAGCTTTCCCCTATTCCTTTCCTCTTTCTCTTCTTTTTTCCTTTCTCTTTAATAATATACATATAAAGAAAAGGTTTTCTATCTCAAATATGCCCGTATGTCTTTTTTGCTGTAATGTAAGATTTAGACCTGTAGCAAATCCACTTCACTTTTCAGTTGTAATTTCCCTGGCACTTCCTGCTTATGTCTTCAATCAATGTAACATTCTGCATAAGCAGAATAAAGCAGCTTGAGGAATATATCTGCCAATTAGTTTCTCTCAGATGAATGATGTACTGTTTTTATGCACTTCTGGGTCAAATTGTGATCTGCTTAGAAGTAGAAGGCCCTGCCTTCTAAAGGGCAGGGTGGGCAGAAGGGTCTTGGTAAGTTTGGTCTCTGCTGCCTATATACGTCAGCTGAGCTAATGCCAAGAATGAAGCAACCTGTCTTATTCAGAGCTTGTGTTTGGGTCTCAGTTCTTTGCCTTCAGCAGTGCAGAAGTGTGTGTGTTTGACCTGTGTCACCTAAGAACTCCTTAAATTGGATTAATTATTTGTTGACCAGCAACAATTGATTATCTGTGACAAATGTTAAGATTACCCTAGACATTTCTGGTTTCTCTAAGGCTAAATTAGATTAAATCATAAATGTTTATGCTCTGGGAGAAAATATTTATTCAAAGCTAGGAGAGCATGTACCTAATACGAACATATCCCCAGCAGCCACCATTTAAGCTGTATGTGGCAATTTGGACAGGCACCTGTGCTCATACTAATTAATCGTTTTCTAATGAATCTTAATTTCTCAGATCTTTGCTAATATTTTCACCAGCAGAGGTGGTCATGAAGTGCAAGCAGAGCTCAAACCCAGAGATGGTCATGATGCTCCCTGGAGAGCATACGTGGAGCCTGTGGATGCAGCCACCAAAATGTTCAGCTAAGGACAGAGAGGCAACATCTCTCTCCTTTCCCACTCATGTATCCTGCTTCTACCTGCTCTGGCCCTGACTGGACCCTCCCTTTGACTCACTACTGTGGCATAAAGCTATGTAGGTTTTGCTGTTGTTTATTTTCTTTCAGGTTATTAAACTGAGGTAATCCAAATACAAAGCCAAAGCATGAAAGCCAGTGTGAGAGATGGGTGAGACCTTCAGCTTTGGGATCACAAAATGGTTATTTGACTCACCGGGGCTTGTGATACCAAATCTTAGAGGCAAAGGAGTCAGAGTAAGAACATTCTCAGCCATGATCTTTTTCAGGGAGCAACCTAGCACCAAGAGACATGGTGCATAAACATCTCTTAGAGATCCCACTCCTGTTCCTCTGGCCACAATGAAGGGATCCTGAACTTGCTTTGCTGACTAGGAGATGGAAATCTCCAGATTTGTCTGACTCCCTCTTTTCCATGTGAGTACCCTACACGTTATGGAATGGCATTTACACACCCTTCCTCCAGCCCCATAGATTTTGCCTTTACTTTCAACCGCAAAGGTGGAGGGTATTCATAGTCAAAGCTGCTCCATAAACACTGCTGCCTCCTGTGGTGGATCCATCCTGTGGTTGTGGGCCAAGCCTACTGTGGCAGGCCCTTAAGGCAGACAAGTGATGCATTTTTGGATTGCAATCACACCCAGACATGACAAGAGTATCAGGGACGGTCCTGGGCACGTGCAGATGCAGAGCTGGCAGTGTTTAGAGCATTGTGAAATCAAACAGGAAGGTATGGATTTGTGATGTTGAGTACAGGCATCTTAATAATACGTCTTTTTTTAGTCACTTAAACCTTTCATTGGGTCAGCCCCCTAAGCAGCTCATTAAGTTGCAGTCATACAATTGGGAAGCTGAAGCAATGGCACGTAGAGACACTGTCCCCACGTTGTCTCCACTGAACAACTGCAGGAGTGCGGTTAGCCATCCTTAGCCACCTGAAAACTATTCCTGCAAACTATTTCAGGGCTACTCGAAAGTAAAGTATATGTTCGTGATTTATGAGTGATTGAAGAATCAGCCTTCCAGTTCTCCTAATTTTCTTGAACATTGGCTTACTGTTAGAGCAGGTGTCTAATTTCTTCAGATTATATTGATAGATATAGTTTAGACAAGATTTTCATGTATTAGGTACAAATCCTTTATGTACTTTAGGTGGAAGTGGATTTGATGAAGAAACAAAAGTCTCTGAGTCTTAGGAAATAGCATTTTGTAATTAAAAATAACAAATAACAAACAGCTGCAGACAGGGAGATAGAGTCTATATTGGGAAATTATTGGAAGATTGCAGCCAGGGAAGAGAGAGGCTGGGTGTAGGGTTAGTAAATTAATTCCTCTAACTCCTCTCCCATAAATAAGTCGGTGGAATGTGGATGACCCTCATTCTGGTAGGGAGAGACAGCACGCAGTAATCCTATCCCCTCCACCCAGTTCCTTTTGCTCCCAGTAACACCCTTGGCCCTGGAGAGCAGAAGCCCTGGCTCATCCTGCCCTGCAGCTGCTGTCAGCCCAGATAGAACCAGACACAGGAGCACCGCCTGCACTTTTGGCTCCCAGATTGAACTACACCTCCTAAGTTTACATGTTTGCTGTTATTCCTACATGGTCTTCCCAGCCACCTTCATTTTTCAAGGAAGTGGTTGTACTCTGATGCAAATGATTTGGTGTATTTTAATAGCACTTCCATTCATTTACTGCTTGCTAAATGAACAGTGTAATCAGTATGTCCAATATAGGAAAGTGTTCAAGGGGGATATTCACACTAGGACAGACATAAAAGAAAGAGTATGTATGCAAGAAGCAGTTTATTCTGGCACGTTTTAAAGTTATCTTGTCTCCTATTACAAATAATGCAGTGATGCCATTTAGACTAATTGAATATGATTACTGATGTCTTCATTTTCATGAAATCTGAGGGAACAAAATATACCTTCTATAAAATAAAACCATGAATTGCAGATACATCTCATACCTCCCAGGCAGGTAAAGAGCGTTTCTTCATTGAGTATATATACTGGACTCCTGCATCTCTTATTCATACAAAGGAAAATTTTGCCTCAAGTTTAAGCACTCTCTAGTTCAGATTTTAGGCTGATGAACCAGGTCTAAAATGTTAAACCTATCAACTAAAAAAAAATGGACATGTTGAAAACTTAGGTCAGAACATCAGCTGGACTAGTATTGTACCACTGCAGTGCTATAGAGGTGAGGATACAAGCATGGGTCATGTTGTCGGAATAACTTCAAATTACAGCCTTGCTCAAAGCAATAGTCTTCATGATTTCCTGTAAAATGTCTTCTATATCCATAGCAGCACGAGAGCAATAATAATACAATCACTAGTGCAGTATGAATTAACTTCTGAACAACGGTCTCATATGTCAGCCCTTTGGAGCGGAAAAAAAATAGATCAATAGGCAAAATCCACTGCATTTGCGCAAGGCCAGGATGCTTGGGCTGCCTGTGGAGCTGGAGAGTTGTAATCCAAATCCTTTCTGCACGTGACTGGAGCGTGCTCAGGGCTGCTTTGCTGGTCTCTTAAGTGTAGGCTTTCCCAGAGAATGAGCAAGCAATAGGCTGCTGGACTCGTTGCAGCCAGAGTGACAACAGGTTTCTTCAGGCGCCGAGCCCAGCTGTCCGTGGGCGAGCAGGCATCCTGGCACCAGGACTGCAGGAGACAGGGTGCCAGGGTACATGTCCTGGAGGTGGAGACCAAGCCCCTAGGGAAGCTGCAAGGGCTCGGGCATCCTGACTGTCCCTCTGAAAAAACATTTAATCGAAGTGACTGGATTCTGGTGAAATGTAGTTGTCCCTTTGTTCAGCAGAACAGCAGCGCAGCCAGGCATTGCAGCTGAAATAGTGTAGAGTCCTCAGGGAACAGCAGTCCACCCCAGCTGAGCTGAAGGGGCAGTGAGTGGCTTGTGCATATCCTCTGTATCATGCCTGAGGCCATGGTGACTGCAAGGACATCCCTGGTCGACTTCGGCTACCATCTGTACTCTGGCTTGGTCTGGATGGTGCTATTAATGCAGATCACAGTGTGGTCACTCTGCTTTACCTACAACTAAATTGCACAGTGCTTGTAAGGGATATGGTACTAGGTCCCTGTGAAATCCACCTTTCCCAACTCACTGAGCACAGGGGTCCCTGGCCTTGCTCCCATCTCCAAATTCCCTTCTACAACAGAGTGGGTCATTTGGGTAAAACACTTCCCTGCATCTATGAGTGTGTAGGAATGGGTGGTGATGCCTCCCGTGCACCCTCCCACCGTAGCACTGCTCCCACACACAGCCCGATGCTTACAGCACAAGTGGAGTTTGAAAACACACAGGTAAAAAGACCAAAATAAACCATCCTCTCTAGTACTGATGTAACTCTTCAGTTTCGTCTAAACCGCTCAGCCAAACCACAATATTTTGAGAGAGTAAATGTAAGTACTCATGTCCTTATAGTCAGTAAAACAAAATAAAATAAATGCAGCAGACAGCCAGTTATAATGGACAAAAAGTCCTTTGGGGAAGACTTTCCCAAGCCAACCATTAAATTCAATACATTTTTCCCTGCTCACTCAGGATTCCTAAAGAAATAGTTGAGGTCAGGGGATGATTGAGGAACTAAGGAAATGAGATAAAAAAGCTACTGAAATTGAATTTCCTCACAGAGTATTTCTTCCATAAGCTGCATAAACTTTTCTTACCTAAATAAATACTCTGGGGCACACTAGTTTTTACATTTCCAGTGTGACTCTGATGATAACCTTTGCCTATGTTGTGACTTCCCAAGAATCTCAGAAAATAGGTGGTACATTTACATATTATGTATCATCTTGAGCTAGACAACAGCCAGGAACCACAAAACCCTTCTAAATTTTTGAAAATACCAGAATCTTAAGAACAAACAAACAAAAAAACCAAATCCAAACCTCCTTCAGCTCTGGCTGCAAATTATGTCAACTATATAAATAAAAAAAATCTCTGGACTTTATGGTGCCTTGACTATAAACACCTCTGCCTCTTTCCTTGTCATTGTCTAATTGTTTCTGCCTGGTCAGGCCACATGCAAGCAGTAAAGATAATAATAAGGTAATAAGAAAAGTGTTTCAGACACTTAGGCTGTAAAGTATCAACCTAAGTATCAGCTATTCTGGCATTATGTAGTACTTTCAGTATATTCATTGCTGGAATATCCCATGAGGCAGGTATACTTTATATACAGCTACATTTAGGACAAAGAAATTACAGCGTGCAGCTGTTAGGAGGCTTGCCTTTCATCAAAAGGAATTCATTATCACAGAGGAAATTCAACACAAAGCTTCTGGTTCCACTGCTCCCACCCACTGTGTCAACAAGGAAATATAAATACTCTTACTTTCATAAAAGAAGAATTAAAATTCTTTTGCTTCACGTGTTTTTGATGTCTCAAAAGTATTGAAAAAAATAAACTCAGCCCTCAATTTCTTACCTTACCTGTAATCTAAATGAATGGAAATATCCATCTTTTAATTGCTAACCTTACATATATGTTAAACAGTAGCATAGGGATTAATAACATCAACTCTTGACAGGTTGAGATGGGTAAATTCTTACCTTCTTGCTCTACCAGAGCTGGCCTTTGGGGAGTTGGTTTTTGACCTCACTTTTCTCTGTAAAATGAACAGCTCAAATTGGATGGATTGTGTTGAAAGAAATTAATTTATTTTTTTCTCTGTGAGGCTCATAAAGATCTACTTTCCATCCTTGAAAGAAAAAAAAGCCATCTAAATAGAAGCAAAGAACCAAATAGCAAAACACAAACTGTGATTTTATTCAGTCCAGCATCCAAGAATCAATTCTCCACTAGGAAGCGAAGATGGAGAATTTAGAAACAAATTTGCTCCTTTCATTCAAAGACAAGACCATGAATCAGTACTTGTTTACATACAGTCTTACTATACTTTGTGTAGAGGAAATGTTTTCACACACACATTACTCCACCTGACCTGTTCTTGTTCAGATTTTGTGTAAAAATGTCTTTAACATCAACAATAAGCAAAATTAAACATAGTTTTGTAGTATTTCAATTGTTTCATTAAAAGTGTCAATTAAAAAAAGATACTTTAAAGTTAACCTGCTGGGAAGAAAGAGAATAAAATCCATCATCCTTATAGATTTGTTTGGGGTTTTTTTCACTTATTAGAGCAGCCTTCAGTCCTGCATCTGTGGAGTTAATTACCTTTACAGAATTTAGCTATCCCCCCACTTTTACTGTTAAAAATAAAGTCTTCCATCATAAATTAAGACCACCATAAACTGAATCACAGACCTCAGCTTACGATTATTACTGCCACCAATAATGAAAAAATTCTCTGCTCTACTGGAACAAATCCCACAGCCTTTTAAGTTGACTGCATGAATAATCTGTGATGTCCCCTATTTTAAATTTTTGCTAACATTGCCTCCAAGTTCTGAGAGCCTTGAGAATTTGACAGGGCAGTTTAAATTTATTGCAGCCTAAACATGTTTGCAAGACCAGAAATAAGAAGAATCCTTGTTTAAACAGTAGGGAAGAGATGGCTCCAGGCCACCTACCTGACGCATTCGCAAACCTTGTAGCACCTGTGCGTCATACAGGGCCGAAAGTCCCTTCCACACTGCTTTTGTCTCTCTCCTTCCTTCATGCATCATCTCTGCTGGGTAATTAAAGACAATAGTCTCAATAAAGTGTTGCCATTGAAGATATAGGAAATACAGCAGAACTAAAGGGGAAACTACATTTTTGGTCCACTGACCTGAAAATTCAATCCAAATCAAACTGATTCATTTACTGTGTCCTGGGGGGCATCAGGCAAAGCATCCCCAGCCAGTCAAGGGAGGGGATTGTCCCATTCTGCTCTGTACTGGTGTGGCCTCACCTTGAATATTGTGGCAGTTTTGGGCACCACAATATAAGAAAGATATTAAGCCATTAGAGAGTGTCTGAAGGAGGGCAACGAAAATGGTGAAGGACCTTGAGGGAAGTCGTATGAGGAGTGGCTGAGGGTACTTGGTCTGTTCAGCCTGGATAAGAGGAGACTGAAGGGAGATCTCATTGCAGTCTACAACTTCCTCGTGAGGGGAAGAGGAGGGGCAGATTTCTTCTTTGTGATGACAGAAGAGAACCAGTGACAGAATCTGAGGGAATGGTCTGAAGCTGTGTCAGGGGAGGTTTAGGTTGCATATTAAAAAGAGGGTTTTCACCCAGAAAGTGGTTGGGCACTGGAACAGGCTCCCCAGGGAAGTGGTCACAGCATCAAGCCTGACAGAGTTCAAGAAGCATTTGGATGATACTCTCAGGCACGTGGTGTGACTCTTGAGGATGGTCCTGTGCAGGGTCAGGAGTTGGACTTGATCTTTGTGGGTCCCTTCCAACTCAGCATATTCTGTGATTCTGTGATTTATAGTATGAAGAGATTTATATTGGTAATACTGGTTATGGGAAAACTTCTGTTGTCCTTCTGACCAAGAAAATGCCATCATATTTATAGCTTGGAGTAGCAGAAATGAATTTTACGTTTAGAACAGATATATGTAACAGCATCATGCAGATATAAAACCAGTTGTAGTCAGGAGGTGGGTAATGTTTTTTGATATTATTTTAAAAGAAATCATTTTCTTAGTTGCAAATATTGAAAAGTGTATCAGAAAAGGTGTTTGTGCCATCTCCTTAAATTCCTTCTATCTCTTATAATAAGGGACAAAACCAACGGGAAAAGAGTTTTGGGGAAATCTGTGAATAATGGCAATACTCAAATAATTCAGTTCTCTGGAATAGCTTCTGAAGTCTTTTTCATATCTTAGTGAAAAAGGTAATATCAATTTGTGCCTATAGATGAGGACGGTGACATTTAAATCAAGATGTGACTCCAAAAATTTCCAACTTCCTCTACTTTGGAGTGCACACTTTTGGCATGGACTGAGATTATAGGAGTTCTAATGAATATACACATTTAAACCATCTTATATAATTTTTAGACAATTCAGTAGCTATTAGCAAAACAAGGGTTTTGAAAGAACAGAATTAAAACCAAGGATGAAAATACAGTTCTTCTGCAAGATTTCCATCGCTGCAGGATCTGGGGAAAACATAAAAAATTTTCATCAACTGCTCTCACATTCAGATGTAAAGGAAAGGACTGGAGCAGAAACATGTTTTTAAATAGACAATTTCCCCAGAGAGACACGGTTCTTTGGACTGCAATTATCTGGCATCAATGCCTGGGGACAGAGGTCAGCAAACCTCCAAAGCTCTTCTTCGGGATGGGATCTGTAAAACAGATAAAGCATAATGTATCACATTTGGGGCAGGGAGGTGAGCAACTGATGTCTGTATGGTAAAAGCTCCTTTTACAGGTCGAGTGACAAATGCCATACACAAGACCTGCAGCACCGTCAGGGCAAAGGAGGGTACAGCTCTGTTTCTTCTCCCACAGCTCCATCTCTGGACATAAATATCAAAAAATAAAGACTACATCTTCAAATATAGTCTAACACAAGAACTGTGTTTTTAAAAACTGTATTTCCAAAAGAATCTTACTAGAATTTTGTTCCCCAAAGTACAAGGGTAACAATATTACAGAAATGAAGGCAGAAAGATGAATTGGAATAAAATATTTGGGTGGAAACACTGAGTTGTTGCCATGACTAACGGGAACTAATTTATTTACTTATACATTCTTTGTAATCTAATTTTCTCCCATGTGACAGCCAATGACTCATTGTTTGTTTACTGATGAAGAAAAAGTACTTTCTGAAATCTGTAGAGGAGGGATCTTCTCTGGGCAGTCTGCATTCCTTCCATGCCTGAAAGTGGGCTGACCGTCCTCTGCAGCACCTGTCCCGTAGGGCCCTGCAGCCCCATGAGCACCAATGCTCAGCATCTCAGGGCAGGGGAAGGAGGAGGAGAGGTACACGCACGGGTACTGCCAGTAGGGCCCACTGAAAGAAGATCATGTGGCTTGGTGGTTCAGGGACTTTCTGGGCAGAGAAACGTAATGCTGGCAAATGCTTCTGGAAGAGTGGTAAGGCCAATAGTTTGGAACCAAATCTGGTGTGTTCTATCTTCTGGTGTTTCTGGGCTTGATGTATACCAGTTAAGGCAGTGCTACCAGGAAATGCACATGGGAAATTGTTTGCCTTATCTTTTCCTTCCTTTCCCCTCACTTGTATCCCAATCCTGATAAAAATGAGCAGAAACTGAAATGGAAATATATTTCTGAGATGCTTCTTCAAGTCAGCAGACAAAATAAAAAGATCTTCATTGAAGGAAAGAAGAGGAAAATCATAATTTTTGATAAACCAGCCAGCTGCAAGAATCAATCTGCCAGCATCTTAGGAATGAGGACTACTCATTTGTAGGTGTCACATAAAAGGCTGCTACTTTATTGTTGTTGACTTACTTTTTCCCCTTTCATTGCTTGTCCTTCAAAGAGACTTGCTGGACCTCTCAGAGCAGTTGTTAGGTGGTGGTGTACACCAAACACCATGTGGAAGAAGATGGCCCTAAATGGTGGGGCTTTCCCCAAACCACAACCCTCTCTACCACTTGAGGTGACAACCAGCTGACATCGTTTGATGTGGTGGGTTTGTTTCATTGTAGGCTTCTTGTTATTAAAAAGTAACAAAACTGCTAACAGATAAACATATGAGATCATCAACCCTCCCATTAATTAAAAGGGAGTGTTTCAATACGAGTAATAATTAATTTAAGTGGAAAAGGGATATGAGCCTTGTAGTACAGGCTATGAGGACTGAGCACAACAGGGAAGCCTTTGGTGCCAGAAGGTAAGATTAGTCACCTGGGAAATCCTGAGAGCACTCTTAAACAGCAAGACTTAAACAGCCTGTCTGCAGCTGGAAAACAAAGGATGTCCTTTTTACACTTAGTGTAAGCCGGTGTCTGTATCCAAATCCACAAATTCTGCTGATGACTTGCTGTAGGCTTGCCTTGGACAGCTCACTTCATGGGCCTGTAGCTCAGTTTCTGTGATTACAACATCAAACACAAAAAGAAGGCCCTGGATTCAGAAAAAAAATGGTTTGGCGTGGTCACTTCAGGAGGGCGATGCAGTGGCTCATCACTCTTTTTGCTGGAGCTGTGCCCTCAGCAAGGAGGAGGTGAAGCCATTGAGAGGGGACAAAGCCCAGCCATGCCGGAATGTGGATGATACCATGGACAAGATGTTGCTGCCTGCTCCCAGACAGTTTTGAGATACAGAGTCAAGGCTCCAGACTGCCCATGCACAGGAAGCCCCACATCACTGGGCTCCAGGCACTGCACAGAGACCTGTGGGCTGAACTGAAGTAATGCTGTGGAGGGAACAGCAAAACCCTCCAAAATTCCTGAGCATGTCAGTGAGCCTTCCCCACCATGGCTTAATGGCAGGGCTGGGCATCTCACTTTCCCGGTCATTCCATTGGTTTACCTCTTTGAGTGCCTGTGTCGCTGTTAAGACTGTTAAGATCTGCTATACTGCAGCAATGAAATAGATTACTGGAAATATTTTTAGCTAACCTGGACTCTGGTAGTAGTCTTATTGCTACTTTTGTGTCACATAACCGAATCTCAAAAGCACGGAGCTCTTCCTAGCACTGCCCTGCAGGAAGGACATCTAGAATGCCTGCAAATCTGATAATTGAAAGATTTTATGCATATTCATCTTTGAATCTTTGCTTAGATGTAAATTTGGATGGACATATTATTTATCTACCTCTAACCTAAAATACTCCAGGGTAATTGTTCATCTTGTAAAATATTTAGATGTACACACCCACGCATGGCCCAATTTTTCAAACTAGTTTTGTATAGCTGTATGCCTAATTTGTTTGTGCAGCTTTTGTGATTGAATGTTCAGCTAGCGAATGGACATGCAAATGCTTAGATCTGTAGATACCCAACTCGCTCTTTCCTCATTTTTATTTGTAAACTAGATAAATGTTAAATACTGTCTCTTGTCAGACTTCAAGCAGACAGCAGTCTCTACTGTATTCTAAAAAAAAAAGTGGGCCCAGGAAGAACAAATTCCAGTGATACCACCACTAAATGCATTAAGCCTAAAATAAGGAGTTCTATAAATACCCATACTAAAGCTGTAAGTGGGAACTATTCATAGTGGATGGTCACATTCTTAACCCTACTCTGTGTCACTTGTCAGATAACTACTGGAATTCCCAAGTTGCATTTAGAAGTGCTGCATTATAGTCCAAAACATTTGAAAATAAACCTGTGTTTACTGCAAAGAGGAAATTCTGAATTTTATTTACTCTCTAATGCAAAACCAAAAATAAAGTTAATTAGCACATTCCTTGAATACTGGTTATATTAAACTTTATAAGGGTTTTACGCAGTACTGTACATAACTCCCAGGGACTAGCTCAGGGAAGTTTTAAACTTGCATTATAGGGACAGATAAAAATAATGTCATAAACACAGTGCATATATAGCCTGTATAAAATAATATGGTATTTATGCATCAGTCAGCATTATGATTCATGTTAAACTATAGTGTGAACACTACTCCACTGTAATACAGCTATTACCTGTGAGAGATGCTGTGCCTTACAATGCACTGTTGTTCCTCTCAGTGCTTAAGAAGCACAGTTTTCAAAATTGCTCTCTGTAATTTTGTAGACGTCATCCACATGGAATTTCTGCTCTAATGTTCACCTTAATCTCTTCAAATTGAATTTCTTCCAATTGCATGAAGTGTATATCTTGGAGGAATCCCCTCCTTCTCCTTGACATTTTATTTGCCCTCCTCAGTGGTGGGAGTGGTAGAGATGCAATGCTGTATTTTGTGAGGGCACAGAAATGTCAGCATTTCCACTTCCCTTCTGAAAAATCACCCCACATTTTCCTTACTGACAACCCAATCTGACTGTGTTCTGGCAACCCTTACTCAGAAAGAGCTGCAATTTGTTTCACCCCAAGAAGACAGCAAGCGGAGGAAACCATGGGCCATGTCTGCTATGCTATGGTGTTAAGTGATGATGCATTTACAGATGGAAGCAAGGTTTGTTTTTAAATAAAGCTACCTCTATTAATGAGACCTGCTCAAGCGACAGAAGGTGAAGGCCAGTGATTGACTCATTTCCTGAGCCTGGTCCCTGTCACTGTGACTCAGGTGGTGAGTCTCACCCCGGGTGTTGCATCCTTGATGGAGACCCACTGCACCATGTGGGGCGTGAGTGCCTCTCCCCATGGGACTCTGAGTCTCAGGGTGAGCTGGAGCTGGAGTAGAGACAGTGGGAGATCCAGCTCTGCAGGGAGGGGAGATAAGGCCCATGTTCAACATCGTTGCCAACTCACCAGGGATGAAACTGAAGCACATTGCAGTTCTTCTTTGATTTTGCTATATACAATGAGCCCTCCTAGCATCTTCAGGAGAAATCACTTCCAAACCCCACAGAGAAGAAAAAGAGCTGCTTTCCTTTCTTGTCTACCAGCAGGAAGCTGGCTTTGTTGCTCTAAACGCTGAGAAAAATCACTCTCAGGAGCAACAAGCACTTGAGAAAGGGAATCCCTTCTATTTTAAAGATTGGCTTTGGACCGAGAGGGATTGCAGCTCCACGCCTCTCTCTCATTGTTAGCTGTGGAAAGGGAGCTTGCTCCATCATAAACCTCTCTAAAGGAGAGGCCTGAAGTTAGACCAGAATAATGAAGATAACCATGTATCGCACAGCCCAGCCACTGGGCTGGCACTGTCTGCTGCGTCTTTTGCTCAAAGTACCTTAGGCGTCCATACCTTAGGTTAGCTGACAAGATCTTTAGATGCCAATAACTATACTGAACTATTTTGCACTGAAGGAATGTAGTGGGAGGTCTACATGTAGATTAATTGTGGAGGTGGGCACTTGATGCCTTAAGTTGGAGCTACGTCCTGCTCCCAGCTCCTGATTTGGCTGTTAACCACCAGTGCCTGGTGGATTTTGAGATGCCCAAGGCCTGTCTGGTCCTGCCTGGCCTCCAGTCCTATGCTCCAGAGACATGTAGGTTTCCTGTTGTTCCTGTGATAAAACTGTCAGTTCCAAGTGCATGTCTGCTGTCCCCCAGGGTCAGGCCATGCCTATGTGTGAACAACTGAACAAAGTCCTAAATTGCAACCAACTGTAATGGAACATTTGATACCTCCATCATTTGTAGATGCCTCCCTGCCTATGGGTGTCTTAAATCAACAAGCTGAGTCTTCCGCTATGTTCTTTCCCCATCTTAACATATTTTTCCATTTCTCTGAGACATGAGAATAAATATGTAATTCAATAATAATCCCTTCAATATTATGGATTAATTTATTCAGGGCAGCTAATTTACCAAATATTGTCTCAAAGGTTTTTTTTATCAACAGCTAAAGTGTTGTTAATACTTCCTAATTACCAGCACTCCATCTTCATTTTTCTCTACATGAAATGAAGTTTAAATATAGTTCTGCATCATTCCCATTTTGTAACAATTTATTTCACTTCCTGCTTTAAAAGGGGCTCTGCTTCCTCTTTAGCACAGCACTCACCTGATGCCCCTTTGATTGCCCTTCATTTATTCTGTTTTCTTGCTAATTTTCAGGGACTTGAGCAGAGCCTGACAAGCAGGATTTTTAAAGACAGACTTTCTCTATTTTGTTGTATCTTTCAGGGGTAGAGAGTAGTGGGAATGTAGACAGACATGCTGCAATTGTGGTTTCTTAGAGCTTTCTTAGAAACTCACATTGGTTGGGTTGTTCATTGAGGTACACCATTGCATCATAGTGACTAGTTTTCTAAACACTTTCCAAATGTTCTTCTGTACCCCTTACTTCTAATCCAAAACTTCTGGTTATTGGTGGCAGTCTCCTGTACAATGCCTTTTTGAGTTTGCTTACCTGAACTTGGAAGGAAGGAAGGAAGGAAGGAAGGAAGGAAGGAAGGAAGGAATTTTTGTGTGACAGAATGACTCTAAAAGTGAGGTTTTAAGACAGCTATTAGGAAGTTCCCATGAAAGTTAAAATGGCTGACAACACCAAGGCACTCTACTATATGAAACATGAAGCAGCTATGTCTGCAAGTTAGAAATGCCTTGATATTTGTGATAGCTGTAATTGCCATAGCACAAATGTCAGGGTGGGGTGCACCCCGATCCCTGTATTCTCAGTCTATGGGGTTGTTGGTCCTGGGATTGCTCAAATTCTCTTGCCAGGCTCTCATCCCCAGTACCATTCTTCATTTTCCATAATAAAATAACCTAACTCCCCACACCCTGCTGCCCTTTCTCTTCATCTGATTGCACCCAACTACATTAGTGTCCTCTGTCCCACCTCTGCCGCCTGCAGCTGAGCCTGGACCCACACAGCCAGCAGCCATACTCCCCACCTACAATAACAGCCATAGGGGCTCTCTCCTGTATTGGCAGCCTCTAACACCGTCTGGGGGCTGCAAGAAGAGGTCGGGGTGCTGCAGTGTGTGTGGGGGGGTTGTCCCCACCTCCAGGAGCCATGCAGCAAAGCACACACCTCCAGCACAGCCAGGGACTGTGCTTCAGGTGGTTTAATACAAGTGCCTCTCATGCTTTAAAAGAAGAAAACAAGGAGGCAGGGAGCTATCAAAACTAATAGCAATTTTGTTCTGGAAGAGCTGGACAGAAGCAGTATAAAGACAAAAAGATAGGAAAACAAGGTCTTCCCACAGTAGATCAATGTTGCTGATACAACTGAGATATTCACAAAAGGCAAAGGCGCACATCTCCTACATCAGCCGTTGTAGTAGCAAGTGGTCCTTACTGTTCATATTTAAAATTTGACCTTTTCATCTTTCATTACTACCATGGACATCAATAATCTCATGCATGAGGAGAGATACTGGTATCTGCAGAATGACCAGAGGAAAAAAAAAATAAGTTTGTGGTACTAACTCCACTGTTTGCTGATGCCTCTTTGTGAGTGTCCCAAAACACCCTGTTTAAATTTCTTCTCCAATGCAGAGGTGGAAGATAAGGTGAGAACTCATCTTCATTCATTCTACATAATTAATCAGCAATGATAAGAACATGATGAAGCAACATTTGCAGTAATGTAGACTTTAAAAATAGATTCTATAATTTCCTCCAGGTTTTCAGTTTCAGTCTACTTTCATGCAGGATGTTATGCAAATCCATAATCATATCCTTTCCTCCCACACACGTGCACTCATAGGAAGTCTGGCTGATACATACAGAAACAAAGCACATATGAAAACATGCTTATGTTGAGATGTATGCATTAACTTTAAATATGCTAAGAAATATTTGTATGATTTTCACCGTTCTTTTCAAATGTATGTTTCTATATATGCTTACATACCACACTGCCATAACACATCATGTAAGCGTTAAGCTGCTGAGACATGGGATGAGCACTGCTGGTGAGAGACACAGAGTACATGTTCATATGCATCTCTATCACATACAAATATTCAAAAGATTTTTGTTGTCCCTAAGCAGATCTCACAACACCATTGCTGCAAAGGTAGTTTTAGCCTCTGTTTATTATCTAATACGTTCAGACAGGAAGGGGAAAAAATGAGAGGAAAAGAAGGAAAAAAGCACAAAAATAAAACAAGATAGAAATTAAAGAGCGGGGAAAAAAAGATGTAAAATACATTTTCAACCATTCTCTCTGTAATAAAGGTTATAATGTATACAATAAGTTTCACTGAAGGAGTCTAGATAATTATAGGTCCTACATCTGAAACCTCTGTCTCCTATATATATATATACATATATATATATATACACACACACACTTAGGCATACATATACGGATGTACACATGCATATATGTATAAATACATATTTTCATACATACTTGTATCAATGCACATATATGTGTGCATATGTATGTGTTATACAGATACTACCCCAACTTCAAAAATTTTGCAAATGGAGGAGACCAGCACAGCAGACTCCCGACCATCTGATGATGGAGAGTCTGCTTGTGTAATTTCTGCCTCTAGTTTGCTCAAAATACAAAGGACAAATTTCTGCTTTATGTACTGCTTCTGCAAGCAGCACCTTACAGGTACATTTACAGTACCAACGGCACCAACAATGGCAGAGTGGGAATAAAGTCAGTGAAATCGCTGACACAACTCTGCAGACAGAAAATGTCCCGCAGTGGCCCAAAAAAAACCCAAAACCCACCAAACCAACCCAGACAATTTCTTGCGATTTCCTTCCTCATCATGTCCTAATATACACCACCGTCATGTCTTGAAAGAAATTCAGGGCTTTCTACAGCAAAAAGAAGGATAAATTGCTTTATATTTAGCAGAAGTGGATCACGCCTTCTGTCATATCCCCAAAGCTGCTCCAGGGACAGGATTTCCTCACATGGATTCAGGCAATTATTTTACATTGAATGAGAAGCAGGAACATTTCTGTTTCTGTGACTGAGCCTCCCTGGGGGTCCTCTGCTGCTAACAACCAGGATCTGCAGCTCTGGGGAGATAGGTCTTGAGGGCTGATGTGGTTTTGACAGCTAATACCTCAGTGAGGTGCTGCCTTTCCCAGGTTCACTCTGGGAACTTCTCCCCATCAGTGAAAATGTGGCAAGCCACCCTTCATCCACATCCCAACATAATAATAATGGCCAGTCTTCATGAACGAAGATCTGGGGAAAGGTCTTTTACCTTTCCAGCCTGCGCAATGGATTTTTTTTTTTAGGTGAGACACAGCATGCGCTGAACTGAGCCCACCCTTTAATCCTAAGGTTCATCTGCCGGGGCCGAGCAAGCTTGGACAATGGCAGTGAGGTCCTCAGGACGTAGGTTTGTTTAGAGTGACCTTCTCATAGATGGATGGCCTCACAGGGCTAACGAGCTCCATCTGCCCGGGGGGACTGGGATTCGAACCTGGGTCGCAGCAGTGAGAGTCCTGCATGCTAACCACTAGGCCACCAGGGGTCCCCTGCATCCCAACAGCAGGAAACAGAAAACGGGGCACCAGTGGCTCTAGTTCAGCCCTTGTGCCCAGCCTGGCCACCTTCTACCTCCAATGGGATCCAGTGACTGAGCTCCTGGGCATCCCTGAGCAGGGGATGCAATCACATCCCACAGAGCTCCTGATTGAAGACTGCAGTGCTACTAAGTTTTCCTTTTCTACTAAAAAAATTAAAAATTAAAAATTAAAAAAATCTTACCCTCAAGAAAGCTGAAAAGCCTAAAAACTAAGATTTTCTGAAAAGCACAGTCTGTAGCAGAGGCACAGCAAAACTTTCCATGCTGGGCAGAGCCTGCTGTGCCTCAAGGGGTGGGAAGGACCCTTCCGGCAGTACCCCAGGTGCAGTCTGGGAGGGAGCCAAGCTCTCCCTTGAGCTGCAGCCACTTGGCAGCTGCTGCTCCCTTCCAGGTATTGCTGAGGGAGTCCCACTGCTGGAACATG
Organism: Neopelma chrysocephalum; assembly: GCF_003984885.1. Classification (NCBI taxonomy): domain Eukaryota; kingdom Metazoa; phylum Chordata; class Aves; order Passeriformes; family Pipridae; genus Neopelma; species Neopelma chrysocephalum. The sequence continues at coordinate 38,101,730 of NW_020897694.1, read as the reverse complement.
GCCATGCTGTGCTGTGCTAAAGGTAAAAACACATCAAAAGATGCTACTCTGGCTGAAAGGGGATTTGTTGCAATTGTTACAACAAATTTACTGGTGATTGCAGTAAAGCATTCTGCATTTTGCTTTGTTTATTGGCATCAGTTTCTATAGATGCAAAGGGAAACCAGCAGTGATTTCTTCCACAGATTGACCATTGCATTTCTTAGCTCCACATAGACTCCTTGTAAACTTGATGCTGTAATTAGTGGCCAAGCACATCCTTGGTATCTGTAACAACATCATTAAGTGAAGACAACTGAACTTTCATCACCAATCTAGTTTTAATTTAGGACATAGATAATTTCTTTTCCAAATTATTTCCTTGTTTTTTGGACATCAGAGCTTTAATTTATTGAAGTACATCTAGTATGAACACTATTTTCTTCAGCTTTTATTATTCTAGAGAATGAATCAGTGCAGAACATGAGAAAAATAAAACCGAACGTGTAAACCTTACAGCCTGAATCCAATAATCTGTAATGGAAATAAATACTTGGGTGATTCAGTTCTACTTAATTGAAACTCAAACTGATTGTGAGGGTGGCAAATATGATTTATCAATCTTTAACATCTCTAAATAAGCATGATCTTCATCTGAGTTTTTGCATTAATTTGTAGCTTTGAAAAAGTGGGAGCATTTTAAATTTAGCTGTTCCCATTCAGTGGCTCAATCTCAACAGGGATTTTTGTCTAAAGCATAATATCCAACTGCCTCCTGCCTTACTTCTAAAGTGTAATAATTAGTGTAGTGGTCCATCTAGAGCATTTGGAGCATAGCTCAGGCAGGGAGAGAGAGTTGCTCTACTTTCATGCAGTAGAAGCAAAACAGATTTTGGCAAGCTCTTCAAAGTGACAGGGTTGACAATCTTACTACAAGTATTTGTGCATCAGGGAGTCCTGCTCAGCACTTGGCTTTTTCTGAGCACACTCTGCACACATCTGCAGAAGCTAATCCCATGAAGAAACCAAGTTTTTGGTACTCAGTAGTGAAGAGACAGAGAAACTTTTAGAGAGTTTTATATGTAAAATATGTGAAGGATATTTACTCCTCTCTCAAGCCAGGAGCCTTCGTTGAGGAGGGGTCGTTAACAACATTGTTAACAGCAACCATTAGAAAAAGTCAGGACAAGCAATTTCTAAATCCGAAGGAGATGAAAACAGCTTCCCCAAAAGCAGCATTCTTTGGGGATAGGGATGTATCTGTGACAACCACATTAGGTTTTTGTAACATAGAGGTGTCCTGGGACATCTGGAATACCTGGTACAATAAACTCATATCAGGAGTGGGAATGGCTGGATAAGATGCTCCTGTGTGACACAGCTGTAGGTAAGCAGGTGTTCCCCTTGCACTGTGTGTGGTCATTTTTGGTTATTCATCAATAAGAAGAGTAATTTCGACTCAGTGAGCTGTCTGTCTGTGCCCAATTCCATCTCAGTGCACCCTCCTGACCACATGTGCTGTTGCTCATCCAAGGCACGGCACCCAGGGAGCAGCAAGAGCTACCAGGGTTTGAGATAAATGGCATATGTCACGAAATACATGACAATAAAAAAATCAATAGAAAGGGAAAAGGCTGAGGCTTCAGAAACAATTAAACCACTGAAAAGCTGTGTGAAACTGTTGGGAGTAGGAAAAAAGGAATGAAAAAAGGAATAAAAAAAGGTTTTTCAGTCCTCAACAGGGAAGCAGAAGAGGTTTATGCTACTCCTTCACACAGTACTGCTCCACTGACACATTGCAGACATGAGCTCACCTTTGTTTAAGGTCAGCTTTCCAGTGCTTGAAGTTGCTAATCCTGCTGAATAGACAGGCCCCAAATGAACCATCTCCCAAAGGGAGCTGTCAAGCAATACTTGCCCACTTAATTGACTAAGACCCGTTCCTAGTTTTTTTGCTGGCAGTTGATGAATCCAGTAGTTGTCTTTCCCCTATAAGATAGATCAATTGACAAGAAAACTATTTAATGACAAAGCTTCTAAATGCTTGTCTAAGTTCTCTCTGCATTTTAATAGTGGAGACAAGTTGTTCAATCAAGCATGGCACTGAGCGCTACAGCGTCAAGTTGAAATGTATCAGACGCTCTGAAGAAAATGCTTCGGGTCATGTTGTGGACAGAACATCCAGAGACACATTTAATGTGACAGGCTTTAGCATCCAGTGTCTATGAGTATGGGTTGGAAGCAAGCTTACAGAGGTGCTCTAAAATGCCACCTGAGCTTGCAAGCACATAGACATATTTGCTGATGTAACCCCCAAGGGCACTGCTGTGATTCAAGAGGTGGCATGAAGGTGCCTTGCAATAGCCCCATATTTGTCCTCATCTTTTGCCTCCAGGCTCTTGGCTTTATTTCACATCTACACAAGGATTTCTCTGGTCATAGTTGTATTAGGAAACGGTTCCTAACGAGATTTCCGTGTTTTCTCTACCTTTATTAATTGGAAGCACAGTAGCTTGCACTCTTGTTGAAAAGACTAATTTATTTCTAAATCAGTGCTTTTACACATTTAAGAATTTGGCAACGAGGAGATATTACATTAGTCTGGAAAGTTTTCAACCATAGTCTGCTAAATTAGTCATCCCATTCATTAATGAAATTTGACTGATTTTATACTTTTCGTACCTTTTGGGAATATACCAAACTTCCCAGTACTCAAAAGAGGCAGTGTAAACTTTGCACTTTTTGCTGAGACTGAGTACTTTGGTTCAAAGACACCCCATCTGGCCCCTTGCAGGGATGGCTCACTGAGAGAGAAGTTTGCATTGGTCTACTTTTAAGTTTTCAGAAACAGTGGTGAGAAGGTGAGAAACAATTTTCTCTAGATTAGATCTGGTTCTCTAATTCAGGCCATCCCCTCATTTCAAAACTGAAGTTTTCAAGCCAAGGAGGCTGTCACCATTGTTCAGTTCAGACAGTGGGAGCACCCAGTCTTTCGTGCACTACATTAAATGTCCAAGTGTTGTGTCATGTGAGCTGAGTAAGGAGTTCACTAGCAGCAGAATTGAACCGCAGTACCCTGCCCTTGTTTCAGAGAAATGGCAGAGTAAAAGCAACCCAACAGCAAAATCATGCCTCGGCCATGAGATTTTCACAGCTTCTCCTTGCACCTTCTGTACAAAGCAGCTCATGCTTTTTAGTCTTCCGTGTTTAGGTATAGTCTGAACTAAAGACCCCAAAATACAGTCTGCTCCAAAACTGCATGCTGACCCAAAGCATGACACTCTCTTGCCTTTATTCGTCTTTCCCTCTCTTTCTTTTCTCTCACTGGGATTTGTTAATTGAAACTGTCTTGCCTTTTAACATGAATTTTATTTGCCTGAAAGATAGGAAAAGTCTATTCAGCATATGATACTTCACTCTTCATACCTATGTAATTGAAAATTACCATAATTTCCCTACAAGTTTATCTGACCAAGAAAACGATGTAGTCACTTTCAGATCACCCAGCTATGTTACTCATGTGATACAGGACAATAACCAGGCCAGAAAGGGCAGCCCTGTCACCACTGATGGGAGGTTCATGCTGCAGCTGAGCCTGCTGCTGTGCTTCAGCCACTGTCAAGATTAGAAACACTGTGAGTATCACTTAATCAGCTTTCTTGCAGCAAAGTTTTGTCAGCCACAGATTCCCCACAGTGCACCAGATGTCTCAGTATTTACCCTGTCTTACAGCAAAAAAGTTAAGGCTGCCAAAAAAAAATCGCCAGACAACTTCCCATTTTTGTACATGTAACAAGCACCTGCAGTTATGTTCTCTTCAAGGCCTGAAAATTCATCTGAAAATTAACTTGATGTTGGAAAAAAATATAAACCCAATTGTTTTGCTACTTTTGAGGTAAAAGAGGGTAAAATAGTGAATAAACTGAGGAAACCACTCGCCTAGCATTGACTGTGTGGTTTGTTCAGCCTTCTTTGGGGAGGAAAAGAGAGAGGGGATGGTTTGAACACATCTAAGAATAAGTAGCCCAGCTGGGTGCAGGCAGATGTGCTCCTCTTCCACCTGCCTTTGAGAATATGCAAAGCAAATGCACTCATCCACACCTGTTTGTGTAGACACAAACTGACTTTTGAAGCTTCAAATTTGGTATCAAAATAATCCCTTCTGTGCAGAGCAGGTGTTTGAGATGTTGCACACAGCTCATATTTGAAAGAGTGATTCTGAAAGTTTGACAATGTGAACCAGCCCCACAGAACAGGCTGTAGAACTGTGACTACTGGCTGACTCTGAGTTCATACAGAAACTGCCTGTGTCTTGTTACTCATCCTATAGCCATCATTGAGCAAGTCAACTTCTTGTTTCAGGGGAAGTCAAAATTATAGCAACGCTGACAGTAGTGCATTAATTAACTGCAGTCTACTGAGACTGCCTGCAAACTTCTGAAGTGTGAGATTTCGTTAGAATGACTGTGTGCAGAGCTGTGGATGCTCAGGTGATGCACTGAGGAAGTGCAAACAACCTTGTTTAACTCATGGTCACGTTCCCTTCCTCCCCCTGTTGACTGTCATTTTGTGCAAGGATTTCATCTGATGGCTTGAGGCCTCAGTGATTTCAGGTTTCTATCAAGAGTGCTATATATAAAGTGGGACCCAAGTGACCATATTTAATAACCCAAAAGATCTTTATAATGACACATCTACACTACAACAAGACAAAGGAACATCTACATTCCTAAGAAATTACGTTCTTTGAGGCTGAGTTTGTTCAACCACGCTGTCCTAAATCTTTTAGGACAGTAATACTGAATGCCTCCCTGTGAAGTACCTTTTTCATTCATAAGTACCTACATAGACTGGTCAAGGTATCACTGGACAGAAACACACACACCAGCTGGCAGATGATGAAATCCAAAAGTAATTGCAGCCAAGCACTGTGGTCTCTTTACTGGTTCTCATTTTCACTGGTTTTCAATCTTGGATCAATAGGTGTCCTTGCTTTGACATCCTTCAGCATCTGTACTGCAAATATCAATAACAAACCTGCACACAACATTGCTCAGAGAGGTTTGCCTATGTGGCATTTAGAAGTAAAATCCTTTTCCTGTTTTCCTCCTCAATATGGTTGTAGGTTGTTATTTCATATAAACATATCTTTTCTGCTCTTGTATATTATCTAGCCCTATTCAGAATTTCTTTCCCTGCCCTTGGGAATGCCTTGCTTTTCTAGTTGAGATGATCCTCCACATCCCTTTGCATTTAGATGAGTAACATGAATCCTAAAGGCTTTGTCTGCAGTCACTTGCAAGTTGCCGAAATGCTTGGTACCTTTAATTATCCCTAAGGTGAATGTTGCAACACGACCACACCACCTGCATGGCTTGGGAGCCAGGTCTGTGTTGGCTGCGTGTATGGTACTCACAAGGCTTTGCTCCACAGCAGTATCTGCTCTGCATACATTCATATGCATTTCTGCAAGACCCGGATTGCTGTCTCCAATGCATGCTGTGCCATGCTGGAGCTCTCTGGGCTACAACATGATATGTCTCAGTGGTGCAATGCAGCTTTGATCCCAGAATCACTGTAATTATGTTACACTATTGCTCCCTCTGAACTGCTTAGCTAAGCTGAGAAACCACCTGCAAGATGGTTTGTATTGAGTGGCATCTTGCTCCCACATGACTGCAGTGCATCAGGTGGTAGTGCAGGCTTGCTCCCAGCCAGCCCTGGACCTGTCAAGCTGCACTCAGCTGGCCTTACTTGCAAGCTTCCCAGCTGTGGCTGCTGTGCCTCCTTCATTTGCACCACAGCACGGACACTGCTTGGCTTGTCAACCAGAACTGGATGCCTTCACTCTGCTACCAGCTGCTCATCTGTGCCTGGGCTGCAGCTGACAGAGCAGAGTGAGACCACAGGGATGAACGGAGTTTGGAAATATTCCTCCCGTGCTGGATGGTGCATTTTCCCCACAACCCAAATTACCAGCTCCTTTTTGCTGTCACCTGTCCCAGTGATGGACATTTAAATTGGAATTTAGAAATCATGAAGGCTGCAAAAGGCATGACTGTTTATGGCAGGGAATTGCATGCTACATAACAGGAGAGTATCCAGTTCCTACTCACATCTGCAATGATAATATTTGCTTACTAGTTTAGGCAGAGAAACCGAGCCAAATAGATAGTCACCCTCTCATCCCTGCTTTGAAAAGCTCACTGTCATGATGATTATCATCAGGACAGTACCCGAAAATAAACCTGTCGAACACAGGCAGACTATGTGAGAGTGAGCCCAGACTGCTTGGCTTCAGAATCCTAGAATGGCAAACAATGGAAGGAATTTGGGGAACTACAGTTGTTTAGCCGAAACATTTTCTGCCTTAAAAAGAGAGGAAAAGAAAGATGCTTAGAGTGGGGAGGATTGCCTTGTGGTTGAGCATCTTGGGAGCTCTGGCCTCATTTCCTTGCTCTGCTCAGGATTCTCATATAACCTTGGCCAAAGTCAATTCATCTCTCTGTGCCACTGCTTCTCCATCATTTCACGAATTTCCCCTCTCCAGCACTACCCCCCCTCTCTATTTCTCTCTCCTCTGTCTGCCTCACCTGCTGAGACTGTAAACTCTACAAGGTATAGACAGCCTCTGATTTCTGATTTCTCTCTGTTTGGATTTGATTGTCTCTGATTTGATTTGTTTCTGTTTGTACTGTATCCAGCAACCTCAAGCAGAGCCTATGAGTGATACCATAACAAAAACAAAATACACAGCTGAGTTTTTGAAAGCTTCTGTGTTAAAAAAAAAAAGCAATTCTGAAACACTTTGCTTCTGATGAGCTAGTAGTAAATTTTAAGAAAATTTGGCTCATTGTAACAGCGTAATGGCTTGGGTGTAGTGCAAACACTAACTGGCAGTTTCCTATGGTGTTACTTTATGGATTTTTACATAGTGTTTTTTAAGTTATAAGCTCTGTCTGCTGTATTTAAATATTTGAACAAAGTCCTATGCACAGGGACTGAAAACTTGATTTTGCTAACAGTCAGCAGAGCTGTCTGCAGGTAATATTCTGGTGTAAGCAGTAATCCCGGACATATGGCTGTTGTCTCCATGAACTGGATGGCAATTTCCTCACAGGTAATAGTCTTCTTCCTGACAAGGTGCAAGTTTCCAGATAGCCACAAGGTATCAGTCAGAATTTTCATACATTTTCTGTATTATTAATGTAATTTTGGATAGATGGCATTCATCTTAGGAATGAATAAAAGCTAATTGTGAACCTAACATGCATTGGTAAATAAGGAAGACAAAAATTAGAAAAACGTACTCTCTCCATTTTCATCCAGAGTGTTTGTTTTCTTTTATCAACAAGCTCCATAGCAATAAAACTTGATTAGGGAAGAAGTTGTAAATCAGAGCATATGGGTACATATAGTTGCTGTTGAGATTTTATATGCTATCGTTCTGACATATCAGCAACATTTTCCGGGCAGGAGCAGCTTTATTTAAGGAGAATTTTATAATTATCTCTCCTCTCACATTGCCCAGGGATGTACGAACAACTCTGTAGCCCATGTCCCCCAGCCAGACCCCTCTGATATCTGTTGTAACTCTGGGCTTCCCCTAGGTGCCAGGGCCCCTTCCCAGCAATGGGATCCAACAGGATGAATGAGACAGACCTGGATGCCCCCAACCTCATGTTTTGAGTTGTTTTCCAGCTGGCAGGCAGCAGGTACTTTCAGGATTACCTTCATCAGGATTAGAAACAGTTTCTTGATGTTTTGATCTCTAAGGGATTTACTGAGAATCTTACTTCTCTTTATACTTTATTTAGCTCTGTTTGGGTTTCTTCCTACTTTCCTTAGGTCCACAGGCAGGTGAAGAGCTGAGTATAAAACCTTGCATTTACACTGACTCTCCATATTTAGCTGGGGAAATAGTTTCTCAGTGGAAGAACAACCAGATCTGCAGCCCAACCAGAGGGAGTGGACTTGAAATGCTAGGCAGAAATCCCAGGAGCACAACCCGATGGAAGCTCCAGAGTCTCTGCTATTCAGCCTTTCTGCAACTGATAAGAGGAGCCTGGCTCTATGGTTCAGAGTGGTTTTTTACTTCTGTCAGGTGGGAAATGAATCTAGGGGCTGCTGTTGCTTTCCAGTTGTGGGGAGATTACAATACTATTCACAGAATTCTCAAACCAACAGCAAGGGCATTTTTGCCAAAGCCATTTAACAGAGTTCGTTAGGACACAAACCTTGCATAAACAACTTAAAGAATGAAGTAAGATAAACCAGTCCCTTTTATGTGCTTTATTTATTTATCTATAGACCCAAGGTAAGCACCTGGCAAAACCAGCATCTCAAAACAAGAACGGGTGAGAATCTGCCAATCACCAGTGCTGGAGCCTTCTTGCCAGGTTCATTATTAAGTACAGATACATGGTAGATGAAAGCATATTACACTGCTGAGGCAGTTAACTACCACAGCTCTGAGACAGGAGAAGCAGCTAGTGCAAAGCATACTGTGAGGAGTCAATGAAGCTCATTTGCAAGGGAAATGCAAATACAGAGCTGATTGCATTCCCTTAAATGGGAAAGCACTGTTAAATCTGATAAGCGTGCTCTGAGTGTCTCCTGAGCATGGGCTTGTCTCAGCACTTAGTTTCTGTTCTACAGTGAGTGAGGGAATGAATGCTGTTCTGAAACCCTGCACAGGTGAGAGACAGCAATTATTTCCCTCTACTTCTTCCAATATCTACATAAATTACCATCTAGATAACCTTTATATTTCCAAAGCACTCCATATACATTAACTAATTAATGCTCGCTGTACCCTTCTATATTAAAGAAAGAATTATCTTCATTTTGCTAATATTGAAATTCAAGGAGGACGATTAAGTGCATAGGAGTGAATCCAGCTAAGCTGTTTAGTTAGTGAAGTCAAAGGGACTAAAGATTAATCATATGTTTAAGAGCTTCAGTGGACTGGGACCTGGGTCTTGCATAATGCTGAATACCTTTAAGGATCAGTTGCACCCAAAGCCACAGAGGCATCAAGTATGAGAACATGACAAGAAATTTCTCTCCAGGAGCTCAGATGTCAGTCTAGCGCATGAAGCCATCATATGCTTTCTAAAAGAAACTAAAACCAAACTGTCTTCTGAAATATATAGTCAGATAAGGCAGAAAACAGAAAACATAGATGTTGGCCAAATGTAAATGGTGTCTGTTTTCTTCACCATCACATTTCCAGTAGTGTAATACATAAGCCTGGCACTTTCCAAAATCCCACTTCTCTCCATCATTACCTGCAGTGAATACGGCAGAAAACATGAACTGCTACTTGCATGTTACACATAGCTCTTGACAAAAATCTTCACATCTCCCCACACTTATAAGAACAATGAGTCTGTTCTTCTGGAATTTTGAAGTCAGTTTTCCTGGCTTCACAGCTGCAACATTGCCAACAAACAGATCCGTCAGTACTCTCAGGAAAAAATTAATTGTAAAAAGGATTTAGAGGAGCCATGCAGGCAGTGGGATTTGATTAACTTAATTTGCATATCAGTTCTTATATGCATACGAATTTTTTTGAAGCAAAATGGGGAGAGCCGTACCTGAATCTTTAGTAAGTGCAGGTTTTATCGAGTTCAAGACTAAGCCCAGATCAGATATCCAGCAAAATGTACATGAAAGATTCCCAGGCCTGATTGAATATGTCTTTCCCTTACAGATTTGCTGCACTTTATTGATACTGCACAAGATTGTAAAGGCTGCTCTTATAAGCAGCCCTCAAATGTTCATATTAAGTGTTATTTTGATAAGGAGGGGCCTTACTTTGGGGTAATTATTCATGAGGACCTGAATATATTGAGTGAGGCATTGGGGCATTTTCCTTTTCTTACGAAATGGCTCTTTTGTTGACATGGAAAATAAACAATGAGCTCCAGAACGGGTCAGTCTATTGTAGAGTTCCCAAAATTGGCTATACAGCTGGTGATTCATTGTTGGGATATTAATCATAATGAGAAAAATATGTGCGCAAAGGAGGGGACATGGCTTATTTGATGAGGTTATTGATTGATTTTAGATTAATTTATGAAAGAGATAGGTGTTGGTGGGGGTGAGAACACAGCCATAGAAAAGAGTAAAGGCTCAGCTCAGTCAGCCCCTTCTTGTGTTGATAAACTAAAAGGAAAAAAATGTCTGCAAAGGCAGAGGAGGGATGAAAGAGAACAGCAGGGCAGGGCAGCTTGTGCAAGCCTGGCACTTGTAGGAGGCAGCCTTTGAGTGAGTGGCAATAAATCAGCATGTGTGTGAGGGGTGCAAGGGTCAGAGATAAGGAAACATGGGACTGGGCAGGATCTTTTTTTTTCCCCTGTGCCTGCTCTGTGCCAGCTATGCTGCTGCGACTGTGGGCAAAAGAAGCAGGTATTAGTGTTAAAAAACCCTATCCCAGAGAATCGGATACAGTGGATCAAACTTCACCCCCTCTCCTTTTCATGTGCCACAAAACTGCAAAGCTCAACAGTTACAAGTAAAATGTGGCAAAGGCAGGGCAAGCAGTGGACTATGGAGAGAGGAAGCCACTGCTGATCAGGGGGGAAGGAAGCAAGCAACAGAGGGGACTGGTTCCTATGGAGACACCTCAGCACTGCTCTCCTCAGGCTTGATGAGGCCACCCACTACCATGATGAGCGCTCTAGAAAACGCCAAGGTGGAGAGAGTAACTTTTTGTAGCTCCTGATGAAGTCTGGAAGAAAATTAACAGAAAACATAAATATCCTTCTTTCAAAAAAGACTGATTAACTGGAATATTTTGGGGGACTCTAGAATTTCTCTGCACAATATAGATGCACTAGATAGACATGGCATGAAGGCAGTCTTTGTTATTTAGCACACGTCTCCACAGTACAGCTATTGATGTGTTCTCCCTCTCCGAACTATGTAGCACTTATTTTTCACATGAGTAAACTAGCTTGAATATTGGCATAGAATGTAAAGAAATACATTGAACATATAGATTTCTCTCTGTCCCTGTAATACTGCATGCATCTCTGGCCTGGATCTCTGGCTTTTCACACTGGTAGCCCATCACTAATATTGATTTGGAACATAGATACATAGCACACACATTATGGATTTATTGCAGTCTTTGTTGAATCTCTGTTGGTTTGAAAAGTAGATAATCTGAAAGAATGAATTTCCTCCCAAAATATTGCTCTCTGTGTATACGGAGTGAGGAAATAATATAAAGACTATCTTCTAGCGTGCCAAGTAACTTCCCTTTCCCTGACTGTAACTCCTCTTCCTTGGCATCTGATGTCTGTCTTGGTGAAATGGCTGTGCGCTGTCATAGCAGGGCCCTTTCACAGTGAGACACCCCATCTGTCTTCCTTTCCCACTGCATTGCAAATGTCCCTTTGCTTTAACACCAGTTGCTGAGCCTGCCTGTCGTTTACCTCTGCACACTTTTTGGTGGGGATGTTGTAAAAAATTCAGACTGCTAGGGTTTGGGTTTGCTTTTTTTTTCTGTTAAACTTGGAGGTGCCATTTGGTTTTTACTCAGTGGTACGACATAGTTTGAAACAGATGGTGTCTGAAAACTTTGTGAGAGCATGGTACCACTGAGAAAATTGGTGTGTCCCTGGCACACCACACAGCCCTGGGTGGTGGCACACGTTCAGGTCCTCAGCACAGAAAAGCCAGCACTGCATGCACTGCAGCTCAGTGAGGATGCTCTTCTTCCCAGCAACATGAAATACAATGGTCATGGTACCACACCAAACCTCAGCTGTGTGCTCATGGCCTGAGCTTGTTGGATCAAAATAACTTCAACAGATTTGCTTAGCATACATAGCCAGTTCTTGAGAGCCAGAAGCCTGAAATACGCAGGCAACAACCTCAACATCTTGTGAGATCACCCTTTTTAGCACAAAGGTTCAATTCTCCAGCTTTTACAGTCCTGTTGGATTTGGTGTTTGCCAGTGCTAGAGGGCACCAGATTGTGCAGTACACAGGTAGCTCTGGGTGGGACCCCTCTGCCCTTAGCAAACCACCCAGTATAGCTGCCAGAGGGGAACAGGCACTTGTAGGGCCTCTTTCTCCCCACCCTGAGGGGAATATCTAAAACAAGTGAAGGAACTTCTGTCCTTGACATTTCAGTTTATGACATAGGGTGACCGGATCGCTTACAGTTGTCTGCAGTATGGGCATGTGATGAGTCTTACATTTGGTGAGTAATGGTCAGGCTCCTCCCATTGCAAAGCAAATAAAGGATATATAAGGACTCATACAAGATGCTGTCTGCCATGTCATTTCTCCAGTAGGATCACGGGGAGTACCAGCCACCACAATGACTGAACTGTTAATAAAGCTTAACACTCTTCCTGTGTTAAAACTTGTTCTGTGTTCACTTGTTTTTAGCCCACAGAACATTTTCCACATGCCCATTTCCTTATTAACCACAGTGTTTGTAATCCACCTGCTTACTTTAATAGGATTTAGTTGTCAAATAGGATTCCCTTTAACTTGTAATCAGCATTAACTTCCTTAACATCTTGATGTTCTTTGTTAGCTTCATCAAAATTGATTAGGGGTTGGTGTCGTTTTGGACTCTTGATGAAGAACTCCTGAATTTTGGGGTCCCCATATTGTGACTGGCTACATGCAGGTTCCATTGCAGTTAGTCACAGTCTAGGCCCCTCTAGAAGTCTACTATTAAATACAAGTGTCTAACGCTTTTGGAATCATGTATGGATGGGCAATGTGGGGGTGGGAGATATCACACAGGGTTGTTCTCTTTTGGAGCAGCAGCTGGAGATGCTGGGGGGCCCCAGGTCTTCTAGAATGGCAAAAAGCCCTGACATGTATGTCAGGACATCAATTCCTTAGCAGCCAGTTGATCATGTTCTGGATGTGTTCTCATCCACCTCACCCGCAGAAAATACCCCCTTCAGCAGCAACATGCTTCTAGATAACACCATGTGTTTCTCATCCAGGCCTTTATCTTCTGTTTGTTTGGGGGTTTCTTTCTATTTTCTTACTGCATTTAGCTATCCAAAGCTTTTACTTGTCAGTGAGACCAAAAGCAAAATCACATCACTTCTTTCTGTTAAAACCCCCCCATTTATGCAAATAGTTTTCAGTGAGGGGGTTTTGGCTTCATATGTATGTGTTTCTTTTATAAAAGTATATAGGTCTCACTTTTCATCCCAGGTCACCTCACCTCACAAGGCTGGTCATAACTTTAGCCTAATGTCATCAAATCTTCATTTCCTGCCTATAGCTGCTCTTATGTTGAAGTTTAATAGGAGCTTTTATGAAATTTTGGAGCATAATGGAGATAAAAATAGGCATAGCACAGGATGTTCATCAGGATTTCTTTGTAGAAGAGCCTGAAGCTGCTACCTCTCTCTGGATCCCCATTGTTTCCTAACCTCACCCCTTGAGGGGGAGATGTATCCTTAGCCAATTGAGGAGAGGCAAAGCATGCTACTAGAGGAAATATCTTACTGTGATTCCTCTGCAGGAAAAATATGTTTCATTCACTGTGATCCTTAGCTTTCAGGGAGTGGAGTAAGGATAGGATTATAAAATCCACCTGCCTTCAACTCGTTTTGCTAGAGGGATGTCATACAGGAAACCTATCTGCTATCTATATATGAATGCCAAAAATATGTAGGTCGTAATAAGCTCCTGATTATATCTCTATCCATTCCCTGCAAATTAAAATTTATCTTACTTTACCTCACCTCCAAAGTTTTTGTCTGGGGTACTTTAAGGAAATTTATTTATTTAAGGAAATTTATTTAAGGGAATTTAAATAAAACTGGAGTTGGACTAATTTTACTTAATTAGCACATTTTTTTTAACATCAAGGAATAAGAGCAAAATGCAAAGAGACTGGTTTAATAGATTGGAAATTATGAGCATTTTACACTGTGTAATAGGACTTTGTGCAACTACAACTAGCAGGCTTAATAGCTCAAACTCTCCTGGCTTTGAACACTGAAAATGCTGTTAAATTATTAAGCTTAGTCTCCACTGGCAAGGACATTCAGTGTCTGAAACCTTACCAAACCTCAAGGCAGCTGACAGCAGATAGTGTAATGAAAAGAACAAAGAGGAATTGGGATTTTTAAAAAAATAATTCTTCAGTTCATCACTCAAACCAAAAAATTTAAAAACAGGGGCTATGAAACCTGAGCCAAAATTAAAACTTTAAAAAAATTCTGTTGTAGAAGCAAATGATATCAATTATCACTTCAGGCTGAAGGAAAACATATCAAATCTATTTCAAGCATTTTAATCCCTCATGAAGTGACGTGCAAAGTACAGACAGCATTCAAAACACAGGGAAGGAAGTAAAGAATGTAGTGCTTGTTTTATACAAAGACTCAGTGGTTAAATATAAATTGAGCCAGAGGCAGGAGAGAAAGATGAATGGAGCATAGGTCAGGGCATTCATCTGGGACTTGTAATACCAGAGAACCAGTTCCTACCCCAGAAACCTTTTAGGTATGAAGAGGAGTGGCATTGACAGGAGATCCTTATATTACACATCTTGGTGTTTTGGCACTCTGGGGAGGTAAGAAGTGTAGACTCAGATCCGCTCTGGTTGCTACAGGAATAAGAACTGGATTTCACATATTCTAGGGATTGCTTTAATCTCTGGACTTTGAGCAAAACATGGGAACATGAGTGGTGATACTTCTCTGTCCTGGTTTCATGCATGTAATCCACCCATTTTTCAGTGTAACCTATTCTACTTTTTCAAAAGCCTAGATATTAACCTTTACTAAAATGCTAACTTTATGTATGGACTCTCCAAAATGGATGTATTTATGGGCGTTGTACATAGAGTTAGTGAAACATTCAGACAGGTAATGAGGAAACCTTGATAGTATGTGTATCAGCTTCTGAGACTCAGAAGAAAAAAAGCGGGTGCAGGTGGTGGAAGATAATTACTGGACTTCTGTGAAATCAAGTCACAATATATTTTGTTCACACAGTAGGAATATGGCTCACCTAGTTTCCTGTGTGAGTATTAATTGGAGACTCTACATCATATCGCATTCTGTTTCTGACCCTACTAAGATTTCCCCTTCCTGGCACCCTGCAGTCCTGCCGTGGGACCTCAGCATGGTCTCTGTGAGCTGCCCCTGTTCCTCTTGGCTCTTTGCACTCATACCTCCACCATATTGCCAAGAAGCAGCCCGTGAATCTCAGTCAGGTTGCATTTTCTACACTCACAACTAGTCAAGGTCAAGACGTCCTAAATGTTTACAGGAGATCACTGATGAATGGAGAGCTGCTCAGACATGCTGAATTGCAGATAGCTACTTTAACTGACTTAATTAGAACATGCTAAGTATAAATGCTATGTGAAGATGAAATTTGCTCCTGCTAGTAGCTAAGTGGTCTTTATCTAGAGGCTAAATAGATTGGGAAAAAATTGAGGCATGAACAAACTAAAAAAAAATCATAAAAGGAAGGTGAATAAATGAAGAACCGAGTGCAAGATTTAAATACACGTGGTGTTTTGGCAGTACACATATATACTGTGCACTCCTATGGTAGTGTCAATTTTCCAGGTCAAGCAGAAAGAGTTATGAGAGAGTTTGACCCAGTTATTGCTGAGACCCTCTGAGGCAATTCAATATTGGATTACCGCTAGTAAAGGGTATGTAGAACAAAATACAATCTTTGCTAATTGCAGCAAGCCTGAAAAAGCAATTTTTTTTTACCACAATAAAGAAAGCCAAGTATTATTCAGGACTTCTGGATTCTACTCAAGATCTGTCACCAACAGCAGATGCCAGTAATAAATACAGGCCCATTTCCAGAAATGCAATAAATATGGAGTTATGCTCTGTTTTTCCCATAAGATCTATTTTCGAATAGGATATACACTGTAAACAAAAGGAAATAGAGTGTTTTAGTATTCTTCAGATACACCTGGAATTTATCGATCAGTTTTAAATGTCTTATTGTTCTTTCTTTTCCTCCTGATTGCTCTAATAACACAAATCCTTGACTATACTCCCTCCATACCCCACTCCCCAAATAAGCAGAGTGCTGAGATGAGTATGGAGGATCTTTGTTCTGAGCAGTGCCGCAATGGTTTCCTCTCACTTATTTCTGGAATTTGGAAAGATGGATCCTTTGTTAGAACAGCAGGGTGCAATTTCATTGCATCCCTAAATTTTTATGGCGTCCACTTCTGTCTTTATGTTTTATCACTGCCAGAGAAACTGCCTTATTTCAGTTCTTCCTTCCAGAAAGAAACGGACTGTGCCCTGCAGCAAACTATTACATGGAAAGATTCTGTTTTGAATACTTGTTTTGAATAATTTTTTGACAAATTACTCCTGTCTACTCTACCAAGGACACAAAAACACTGGAGAGACACCTGATAGCATTCATCTTACCTAACCTGAGGCATCTGCCCGGTAGATGTCTCCACTTGAGCTAGACCAGGGTTCCCTTCTTAGACTAATGGGTAGAAACATGCATTTCTAGTTCATGAGTCATCTGATCTGGTTTGGATGACTACCTCAGGACAAGATGAATCACAAGGAAGAAGGGCTCATTTCTCTCTGCTGATAAGAAAAAATAGCTCTGACGAAGACATCTCTTTTGTAGATGCTCACATTTAGGTGAGGGGCATTGCACCCCCTGAACCAGAAAGATCAAGAATTAGTGTCTGGCACTAATTCCATAAAATCTGAAGAATAACCCACTTTTCTAAGACCATTTAGAAAATTTGACAGCACTTGCTAGGGTTCTGTCAAAGATTTTCTGTTAGGGTAAGGCTCTGTTTTCTCTGCGTGTTTTACTCCTAACAGGACAAAAGTTAACCTACTGAAAAAACTTCCAGGCAAAAGGACTGTTTCCTTAGGACTGAGGTTAATCTGTTGTTTTGTGATTTTAAGGAAATTTTGAAGTTTAAATGCTATAATGAAAACCTGGAAGAAGATTGCATTGATAAAAACCACAGAAAAAAACCTAATTTATGTAGCCTTTTTCCCAAAAGTCTAGCTATACATTTCAAATTATTAGTGCAGAAGAAAGCATTATAATTTTTCCTTGCTCCATCTTAATGACTACATCATTTTGACGTAATTTTATTACTGGGTTCTACAAATTGGTGCTATTTACTTTAAAAATCAAGTTACCTAGAAGGCCTTCTAGCTTTTGTGAAAAATGAGGGATTAAAATATTGCTGGGAAGTCCTGTCTCAACTGTAAAGTGCCTGGGAATTTCAAATGTAACACTGTAATTCCTCCTGCCTCACGTTTTAGAATCACGGAATCTTAGAATAATTTAGGTAGGAAAAGGCCTTTAAGATCATCAAGTCCAACTGTTCCCATGGCACTGTCAAGTCCAGCACTAAACCATGTCCCCAGCTGCTACATCTACATGTATTTTGAATACCTCCAAGGGTGGTAACCCATCCACTTTCCTGGGTAGCCTGTTCTAACACCTGCCTGCCCCTTCAGTGAAGAAATTTTTCCCAATATCCAATCTAAATCTCCCCTGGTGCAAACTCAGATCATTTCCTCATGTCATATCACTTGTTACTTGATGTGGTGGGTTGACCTTGGCTGGATGCCAGGTGCCCACCCAGCTGCTCTATCGATCCCCTTCCCAGCCAAACAGGGGAGAGGGTAAGATGGAAAATAACTCATGAGTTTATAACAGCAGAAGCAAAGCAAAAGCTTGTGCACACAAAAGCAAAGCGAAAGATAGCAGGATTTATTCTCTACTTCCCATCAGCAGCGATGGTCGGCTACTCCCGAGAAACAGGGCTTCAGCACGGGTGACGGTTCCTCAGCAGGCAGCCATTGGAGACAAGGAATACCTGCCTTCCTGCTCCTTGCCTTAGCTTTTATATCTGAGCTGACATCATATGGTATGGAATATCCCTTCGGTCAATTTGGGTCAGCTGGCCTACTTGAGTGCCCTCCCAGGATCTTGCCCTCAGTTGGGGAAGGAATGTTACAACACTGATGCTGTGTTCAGTAGTAGCCAAAACACTGGTGTGTTATCAACACCCTTCTAGCTACCAACGCAAAGCACAGCACTGTGAGGGCTACTATGGGGAAATGAGCTCCATCTCAGCCAGACCCAATCCACCTGGGAAAAGACACTGATCCCACCTGTCTACAACCTCCTTTCAGGTAGTTCTAGAGAGTGATAGCATCCCTGCAAAAGCCTCCTTTTTCTCCAGGCTTGTTATAGGTTGAGATTGGCCCCCCCTGGGAGCCAGGGGCTCAGAGGTGATTGGGTGCCAGGGCAGTGTTCCCTGGAGGGCCAATCACTGCTCGTCTTGTTCGCTTCTGCTGAAAAATCATATATACACAACCACTGGAAGCTGTTGGCAATTTCTGTCTGTGTCTGCTGCCGTGTGAGGGTGGAAGGCCGAAATGGTGGCAGGGCCTCCTTCTTTTCCCCCTCCAGGGGGAGGGGAGGCCCTGCGTCCCATAGCCCTGCCTAAGTCAGGGTTGGAGGCAGTATTTGGAGTGAGTGTTTGTGAGGGACGCGACTCACAACATCTGAGGTAAGCGGGAGGAGGCTAGGCCCTCTTACCCTCCCTGCAGCTGGGCTGAGGGGCACTTGGGACAGTGTATAACTGGACCGAGCTGCCTGTGGCCAAGGCTAGGGGGCTTTTTTCCCTCTCACTGTTAAGTGGGAGTGGATGCAAGGCTTAGTATTGGAGCTGAGCCAAGAGACAGGTTGATAAACGAGAGCAGCTCGGTGCCAGAGAGAAAAACCCAGGCGAAATTGGAGACGGGCCAAAGGGCTCAGGAGTTGCCCTACAGAGGTTTGACCGGGGGCAGCCGAAAACTGACTCGGAGGATGTTTGATAAGCTGACTACACTACAGCAGCCTACGAACCGAAGTATGAGAGAGAGATCACACAGCAGAAACGACACAGAACCAAGGAGAAAGGACTCAAAGCTATCTTCTTGGACTTCATGAGGAAGAAAGGACTTCAACAAACAACTGGAGGTTGGTGGGGGGAGTGTTCCGGTTCTCTGAACACTTCCACAAGAGAGAGACTGCATTACCTATCAGCCTAAAGAGTTTTTTTCCCTGAACTGAATTGAGGGAGAAAGCTTAAAGGAACTGATAGCAGTGTATAATATTATGTATATAGTTGCTTTTAGCTTGTGTAGTATTTATTTGTGTAAATAAAATGTAAATACTTCCCCTTTCCCCTATAGAAGCCTCTTGCCTGAAAGTTTTTCTCTTTGGTGTTGAGATAAATTGTGGGAAGGGGTGGGGGAAGCCTTGAAATTGGATTTTCGATTTTTGTGGTAGCTCAAACTACCACAAGGCTACACAACCCCAGCTCCCTCAGCTGCTCCTCATAAGACCTGCATTCCAAACCCTTCACCAGCTCTGTTGCCCTTCCCTGAACATGCTCCAGAACCTCAATGTCTTTCTTGTAGTGAGGGGCCCAGAACTGGACACAGGATTCGAGATGAGGCACCACCACTGCCGAATAGAGGGGAATGATCACTGCCCTGGTCTTGCTGATGCAACCCATGCTGCCATTGGCCTTCTTGGACACTTGGGCACACTGCTGGCTTGTGTTCAGTGGCTGACAACCAGAATGTCCCGGTTCTTTTTCACTGGGCCGCTTTCTGGCCACTCTGCCCCAAGCCTGTAGCTCTCCATGTGGTTGTTGTGATCAAAGTGCAGGACCCAGCACCTTGCTGTGTTGACATTCATACAACTGGCCCCAGCCCATCAATTCAGCCTGTCCAGATCCTTCTGTAGAGCCTTCCTACCCTCCAGCAGATCAAAAGTCCCATACAACTTGATGTTGTCTGTGAACTGAGGGTGCGTTCGATCTCATCATCCAGGTCATTGATAAAGATATTGAGCAGAACTAGTCCCAGTATTGAGCCCCAGGAAATACCACTGGTGTCTGACTGTTGACTGGATTTAACACCATTCACCACCACTCTCTGGGCCCCATCATACAGACAGTATTTTACACAGTGAACAGTGCACCAGTCCAAGCCATGAGCAGCGTACTTCAGGAGAATCTGTGAGAGATGGTGTCGAAGACTAAACTGAACTCCAGGTAGACAATATCCACAGCCTTTCCCTCATCCACTTAGCAGATCCCCTTGCCATAGAAGGAGATCAGGTCAGTCAAGCAGGATGTGCTTTTCACAAACCCATGCTGGCTGAGCCTGATTCCCTGGTTGTCCAGTATGTGCAGCGTGATGGCACTCAATGATTGTCTTCATGACCTTCCTCGGCACTGGGGTCAGGTTGACAGACCTGTAGTTCCACGGATCCTCCTTCTAGCCCTCCTTGTAAATGAGTGACACATTTGCCAACTTCCAGTCACTTGGAACCTCCCAGGTTAGCCAGGACAGCTGGTAAATGATGGAAAGTGGCTCAGTGTGCATTTCCACCAGCTTCTTCAGTACCCTTGGTTAGATCCCATTTGGCCCCATAGACTTGTGTGCATCTAAGTGGTGTGTCAGGTCACTGACCATTTCCTCTTGGATTATGAGAGCTTCATTCTGCTCCCTGTTCCCATTTTCCAGCTCAGGGGCCTGGGTACCTGGAGAACAATTGGTTTTTCTATTAAAGACTGAGGTAAAGAAAGCATTAGGCACAGCCTTTTCCTTATCCTTTATCACTATGTTTCCCTCTCTATCCAGCAAAAGATGGAGATTCTCCTTAACCCTCCTTGTGTTGTTGATGTATTTATAGACACCTTTTTTATTGTCTTTTATGGCAGTAGGCAGATTAAGTTCTGGTTGGGTTTTGGCCCTTCTGATTTTTCTCTCTGCAGGCATCCTGAATTGCCTGCCTGTTCTTCCAAATGCTGTAAACCCTTCTTCCTTTTTTCCTGAGTTCCAGCCAAATCTCTCTGTTCAATCAGGCCAGCTTTCTTCCCCACCAGCTCATCTTTCAGCGTATGGGGATGGGCCACTTCTGCACCTGTACAATTTCCTTCTTGAACAATGTCCAACCTTCCTGGACTCCTTTACCCTTCAGGACTGCCATCCAAGGGACTCTGTCAACCAGTCTCCTAAAGAGGCCAAAGTCTCCCCCTATGGAAGTGCAAGGTGCAGTTGTGCTGGCCTCCCTTCTTACTTCTCCAAGAACCAAAAACTCATTCATTTGGCGTCACCTGGAAACTCACTGAGGGTACCCTCATTTTCTTTGCTCAAGATGGCCTGCAACCATCACATCACCACGAGTCCTTCCCTTTTCACAAACAACACGTCTGGTGGGGCGTCTTCCCTCGTTGGATCCCTCACATGCTGTGTCAGGAAGCTATGATCTTCCACACACTCCAGGAGCCTCCTGGACTCTTTCCTCTCTGCTGTGTTGTATTTCCAGCAGGCATGGTTAAGTTGAAGCCCCCCACAAGAACAATGGCTAGTGATCACGAATCTGCTCCCAGATGCTTATGGAATATTTCAGCTGCCTCTTTATCCTGGCTGGGTTGTCTGTACCAGACTCCCACCAGGATATCTGCCCTGTTGGTCTTTCCCTTGATTCTTACCCACAAACACTGCCTCCACCATCACTGAGATCCAGATAATAAAGCCACTCCCTAACATATGGGGCTACCTCACCACCTCTCCTTCCTTGCATGTCCCTTCTGAACAGTTTACAGCCATCCAGCACTCCAGTTTTGTGAGTTATCCACCATGTCTCCATGAGTGCAACTAAGTCACAGTTCGCCTGCTGTGCAATGGCTTCCAGTTCCTCCTATTTCTTGCCCGTTTTGCATGCATTGGTGTAAATGCACTTCAGTTGGGCTATTGATCCTGTTATTTTTGGGGGGCAGAAGCCCTTATTCTTACATGACCATTCTCAGGCATGTCTGTGGTTTCTATCATGTCAATATCTCCCGGGTCTTTGCTGCCACATGGATCTCCATCCCCTACCTCCATGAGTCAGCAGACTGAAAGACCCCATTAGCACACTGTCCCTTAGACATCAGCATGTCACCCTGAGGCTTATCTCTAGTGGGCCTGGTTTTATCCCTTTCTATGAGCTAAGCCTCTGAGAAATAGCCATTTGCTCAGCTGGGCACAGGTACCCATGGTGTTCCTCAAATATTAACTGCATATTAGTATCAGTTAACAGAAAGGATAAACCAGAACCTTGTGACCAGACAGCACTCAGAGAGATAAAGAGCGTGGGATCCAAACAACATAATTTACAAAGCTCTTCTGCTCTTTGAACATATTCATGGAGAGTAAGATTGCTTTTCAGTTCTCGTACATCACTGGGAAAGGACTAAACCTGGTGGCCCTGGAAAGAGTATACTTCAAGAAAAGAGTCCTAATTCAGCTCACTAATATGTAATATAATTTATTGAAGTAGTCACTATTCGGATCACAGCATTTAGATTTGTAGTTCTCAGTAAATTCTGCAACAGGCGCAAAACTGAACTGGGAATAGGAAGTGCAGGTATCTGTGAGAGCATATTGTGGGGAAGTCAGTATCACAGAAAATGTTATTTCTAAATGTACAGCTTTTGTGTACATTCAAAGACATCAAAGACTTATCTCTGATTCTGAAAACATTGGGATTAAAATAACATTGGGCTATATTAACAGTATTGGTATTAATAATCATATTAATACAAAAAAGACGCAAATCACTCTGTTCTGAATTTATTCAGCTATCTTTAAAAAGATGCATGAACCCTCATTAAATCAAAGGTATTCTGTTTTCTCATCAATTTTGCTTCTCATTTTTGCCCATTTGTTTTCTTTAGGAAAAATTCTGGTATTTCTGTTTCAAATCATGTAGTTCACTGCATTGTTACAAATGCTTATAAATTGCCTGTGATATATCACTGAATCACAGAATATGCTGAGTTGGAAGGCACCCACAGGGATCATCAAGTCCAACTCCTGGTCCTGCACAGGATCATCTCCAAGAGTCACACCATGTGCCTGAGACCATCATCCAAACACTTCTTGACCTCTGTCAGGCTTGGTGCTGTGACCACTTCCCTGGGGAGCCTGTTCCGGTATATATCCACTGATGATGAAGGACATGCATATATTAGATGAGAAAACTACTTTAATTTTTTGGTTAAAGAAGTCACTACACCAAGTATTTTAAACAGGTAGTATCCAGTTTTAAACAGATCCTTAGATGAAACTTCATTAAAAGATAGTGCAGTAATAAAGACCCTACTATGTTAAGAAGAACTTAAGAGAATTGCAAAGCTACTATTGAAAAAATGATGAAATTTAAGTTTCAGTCCTAACACAGTCCTAACTGTTATTCTTAACACCAGTGTGCCTGTCCCTTGAAAACTCTTTCTGATGAACCCTCCTTGGCCAGCCAATTGAACACATCATCCAAATGACAAGTGCCTAGCACAGAATGTAATTTCCTGCAATTTAAATGAAGAATTACAGGCTGTTTAGTATCAGACATATAGAGGATACTAGCTGAGCACATGGTTATCTCTATTTCTGTATGATACTTGTGGACAGCACAGCACTTTTCCTATCTTAGTTATCACATAGATTCCATGAGCCCCCCTTCAAACATACATGCATTCAACTCACCTGTGTTGAATCCTTTTAAGTATTCTCTTCCCCTTCCCCTATGCACTTCCTGTAACATCTTAAATATATACTCTGAGCTTGTGAATTCTGATAACATGCTTCAGTCAGTTGCACGAGTTAAATGAAGTATGAATAGAAGGTAAGTGGGAAGTAATAGGATGGAATTAATGTTGTTTTGGTGTATCTCAACTTCCAGGCATCAAACCTGTGTTTCATTCTCTAGTTCCCTGAAAATAAAAGGTCCAGGATGGACACAAATTTTATGCTACTGCTTAAGACAAATACATCAAGAGGACATAATACTATTAAATCTTTTATTGATTCACTTAATAGATAAAATAATTCAGCTGTTTCTCTACTCTGAAAAAGCTGTACAATGCATCCCATCTGATCCTGATTTATTGGTATTCATCCTTCCCAATATGTGCGGAGTCCTTTTGGCAGGGGCTGGCATTCTCTCATCTGCTGTATCCTGATGCACATCTGCTCAGAAGTGTCACATGTAGGTCAGGCACAGCCAGAGCTACAGACAAATAGTACAAAGGCAGATGGTTACCAACTGCACTATGGGCAAGATTTTGGCTAAGCAAGGTAATCACTTGCTCCGCTCTCAAATATATTCCCAATTTTGACAAAGATTTTTCCATCATTCTTTGAAAAATGGGGATAAATTCCCGACAGAGAAGATTTATCTATGATGTGCTGCAACTTATCACTGCCAACAACCTTAGTTATTTACCTAAGCTTCAGCAACATCATATAGTTTAGCTATAAATTGTTCACATATCTCTCTTCGGAGAGGTCATAAAGGGGGGCATTTTTTATAAAGAAGAATTGGAAGTAACCCTTCCATCCTGATCTCTAGTGTAAATTTTAAATCCATCACTCACACCTAATCCAAAATTAATAATGTAGTCTAGCAATACCACTGTAGTTCACCTCTCTGTTACTTCCCATGTTTTATTATCTTGACAGTTTTTTCTTCACAACAACATGAGAGTTTAACCCAAAACATTGGATCATGCTTCTGTTTTAAATGCAGAACCAGAGTTCTGGCTACATAGACTAATTTTAAATTAGTCAATAACCTGAATATGAAGGTTGTTTTATTTCAATTAGGATGCTGCTTGAGGTTTCGGTATTTTGGGATTGATTTCCAGTGTCTACGTGATATGTTTAACAATACTAATGATGAACTGATAATTATAGCATGGGCTATTGTGTGATGTCTAAAATGTGATGGGTGTTTACTCTGTAAATCTTGAGTACAATTCTGTATCAACTAGTGATTATTTATCTTCATGAAAGACTACTGCAATTAAATGATCAATTATATGTGAAGATTAATGCTAGTTTCATGGTCATTGTCCTTTTCTCCAGTCATTTGTACCGAGTGAATAAACTTGTAGAAAATAATTTCCCCTCAACCCTTCTAAAAAGAGCTTCAGTTGTGCTGATATGAAATGTAATGTGCCATTGAAATAATATTTTAGATTAATATTTACAAGCATTTCTGTTCTGTACACATATACTGATTGGGTTCATCTGCACTGTGCAGACATGCACATTTCTTGCTGGCTCTTCTTTGCGAAGTGTGTTCATATCTCTGGGTGAAAAGTGTCATAGAAGAAGTAGGTGGCAGTTACATCACATATATTACATCATATAGGTTACTATGTAATTCTGTGATATAATTACATCATATAATGACAATGTTGTCGACAGTGTTATACGATGCTATTACAAGAATAATAATACCCTACTTTAATAATTTTTAAGAATTTGGGCTTAGATACAGTAATGCTCTGAATAATTTTTGAACTTTTTTTGTTTAAATAGGCAGAACCTGAAGCGTACAGAGAAGTTAGAATTATATGAGAAGATACCATTATTTACGTGTTCATTTATTTTCCTGTTCAGAGCATGAGTGTGAATAATTGGACTCAAACATTAGATTTTCAGATTTCAAAGCCATGTGATGACAAGAGGCACAGCTCAGTCGAAATTCCTATTTACTCCATTGCCATTTTGCCTATGTAACATCTGCAGGATGTGTGCCCCACACCAATTGCAGTTACTTTGATGTAATGAGTATTATCTGCTAGTTTGCACCACTACTAAGTGCCAGGTGATGTGCTATTTAATTGTCATGATTAGGACTACATCTGACTGTGTTATTCAGGAAAAGCCATCCTCCTACTTAACATCAGCACACAGCTACCCCTGTGTAAAAAAACCCCTTTTCAAAAATCTCTTCTTCAGTGAAGTACCCCAAATTGGTAAACACTAGTTGAAGAGATGCCCATCTGCTCTGTGAGTGCCCTTGTTAGCTGTCAGGATTTGTAAATACAGCAAATGGTATTCTTAATATGTTTCAATTACATTGTGAAATCAGTTATTTTGTGAAATGGCTGTTTTATAATATGACTGCGACACGTACATAATTGGACTCCCTCAAGAGGAGACAAACTGACAGGATACATACTGAGAAAACTAAAAGGTCTGTGTACAACTCCAGATTTGCTGAAGAACTAAAGTGATTGAAAACCTGTTTATTTTCCCTTTCTTTTGACAGCTTATTCAGAATGATAACACACCTAAAAGTCAAATAGTTTCTTCTTAATGATGGCAGAGACACAGGGAAAAAGCACTGGCTTCATTGGAGTCTGCAGGATTTTGGCCCTTGATTTCAATGGGAAAGAAATGAGTCAGTGATTCCTAAAAAGCATAGGAGATCACAAGCTACAGAGGACTGGAGACTGCTTGGGATGACTGGATACTACACGTGCAGTTATGGAACAGAGCACGAATAACTTTGCTGACATGCAGGAACCTTTGCAATGTATAAGAGAAAGAAGAAAGCAATGCACAATTGAGCAAAAGAGCACAGAAATCATTTGGTTTCCACCTAGCTACTGGGAAATATCAGTATTTTTTCACTGTACTTTTGTGCAAATGGCTGTATGTTCTGCATGCAGCAGGTACACAAAGACAATTTCATGCCAGGTGCTTGTGTGTGGTTCTAAAATCCTGACAAACCAGCATTCCAGATATGGCACCGCATTGGAGGTTGTATTCCCACACACAGTTTGCAATCCTGCCCATTCACTTGGGACTCAAAAAGATTCTCCAGGAAAAATAGACCTCATTTATAGTTTTCTCCAAGGATATTAAGAGAAGAGCTGGCTTTCTGTGCCTGGTCTGAGGTCTGAGGATGTGCTAACCGGAGACAGCTGGACTCTGCATTGAACCTGCTGTGGAAAAGTTGAGGTGAACTGACAGTTCTAAATTCTCTGAGCCTCTCCTTCCAAAGACAAGAAAGAAGATTAACAGCTGTGTTCGTGAAGTGCTTTGAAATCTATAGATTAAATTTAGTGCCTAAAGTCATGTGGAGAGCTAAATACTTTTATTGTCTTCTGAAATAAAAAACACCTTCAAAACAATTTCAACCCCTTCTCCCTCATAGTCAAATAAAGGAAATTAATCTTGGCCACAATTAACTTTCTATCCTCATTTCTCAACCTGCTCCATCTGCTACTTCATCTGACCTGTTCCTACACTTCACTGATCAAATGCAGTTGCAAGCTTATCCATCATCTTACAGCATAATGAAGTGTAAACATTTTCTGCATCAATCTGTCATGTGAGCCATAATTTGGAGTTCAAAAGATTGCATCCAAGACCATTTTAAGCTTTAATCACAACCATGCTGAATGATGAGCTACTTGCCATTAGCAAATGTATGTGCCTTTTGCTGCTAGACATTCTCAATGAGTCCAGAAATTCTATAATTTCAATAAACATTTGGAATTGACCAAAATTTAAAAACCCCGAATCAATAAAAATTCACCCTGCAACAAAAACAAATAGTTTTTCTAATATGACCTTTTTTAGGTCGTAATAGCCACCCTTAATGTCTAGATTTCTATTTGATGTGAGTACAAGAGAAAACATGATAGCAAAATTATCTCAGTGACCTGAAAGCAGATATTGGAAGCACAGACGCAAGACTAAAGATGATTATACATGGGGTATTGCTTGTATCCTTCAATTTTGCCTCGTATCATCTGTTGTTACATAAAGACTAGTTCAAAACAGCCTGCAAAAAGCAATCATACACCATTTTATGCATAAGGCTGAAGTAATCAAGCAGCAATACAGCACTGGTACATTGAAGCCAAAACCTGACATCATTGGTTTTCAATACTGTTGTCAGATAATATTAATAGTAACTGAATCCAGCATCTGGTCTGCAGGAAGGACAAATGATCTTTTTCCACTACTCTTCATATCCACAATAAGCAATATTAAATTCAGAATGGCCAAGCTGTAAAATGTGTTACAAACAGCAAGAAGCAGTGGGGACCTTAAGGAATATAGGGAAAACAAGACAAGAACAAGTGAAAACAGAGGTCCAGAAGCTCACAAAGGCAAAGGGCAATGAGGATCGAAGCAATCAACAGCCTCACTCATGACGAAAAAAGGTTAATTGAGACTAGATATTTAGAAATGGAGGCTGAATTTTCAAAGAAGAGTCTAACCAACATTTAGTTAAGTAGAATCATTCAAATTAGTAACACCCAATGAAACACAAACTGGAAAACTTGCTGACGCAATTTTGTTTTTCTACAATTGTCTTCAAGAGCTTATGGGATGCCTTAGAGATGTGAAAATTGCAAATATGGCACATATTTTTAGAAGGTGGAGAAGAGTCGAAGGAGCTAGAACTCAGGGAATGTAACTTTGGTGCTTAAGTTATTAAGCAAACTTATTAGGCAAATGACCCTGAAGCATCCAAAAGGTAATACAGTAATTGAAAGCCAGCGATCATGGACTTATCCAGAATCATGTCAAACCAATCTAATTTCAGTCTTTGACTAAATAAGTAGCCTAGGGGATAACAACGAACATGATTTGCTTTGACTTTCATATGGCTTTTCACACTGCTTTAGATGGCATTCCCCTAAGCAAAAATGAAGATAGGTAGGACAAGATTCAGCCTCAGATTTGTGCATAGGAATGTCTCTTGTTTACCGTATAGGTGTCTATATGTAACCTAGGCATCTAAGCCTCCTTTGTAGGGAGGAGATCTAGGACAATGCAGTTGCCCACATAAAGATATCAAGTACCATCTGAAATGCCTCCTGGCTGACTTTCAGCTACCACTTCAAAGGAGAATGGACATCCCATAGGTCTTGTGTCAGATCTGCCAGCCCTGCATAGCTGCCCGGAGGGCACCACTGTACACTCCAGACACCAAATTCACTCATTGCCCACTGGAGGATAAGCAGAATAGCTCTCCAGCCTCTATCCACTGTAACAGCAGCTTAGACATCTAGCTCATAGGTGGACATGTGCACTGAGAGAAAAACATGCATAGAGATGGGGAGTTTTTTTGTCAAACATGGATGTGTTTCAAATAACGTTCAGTAGGGATTTACCATATGTTTGGTCATGTTAAGCAACTTGTAGGATGGAATTGAAACATTTTTTTTTTTTGCCATTAATAAATGACAGCAAACTGGGAAGGGATGCAAGTACATTGGAGGACAGGGATAACATTTTAAATTGTTTTGACCAGTGCAGAACTGATCCAATTTCTGCAGGTTGTTCAGTAAAAAGAAATTCAAAAAGCTTTCTTTAGCCATAAGGTGTGGCTTATGGCTCTACTTCTTGTGCATCAACGGTGTTGGAAGATAGTTTTTCTGTGAGTATGAGGGCTAGAAGATATAATACTAGGCTGCAAATGGCTAGTGCGACTATCAGGGCGTGGTCATGAAATTCAATAAGTTATTCTATAATAGGAGATGAGGCATCTTGAAAACCGAAGTGAGTGGTTGGCCATGGGATAGATGATGGGGTGTACTGGATTTTCACCTGTGATTTAGTCTCGACAAGACTATGTAATGGTTTTACTAACTACCCATAAGAAAGAAGCATGAGTGGTTTGATGTGGTTGGCTTGAAACCAGCTTATGAGGGTTCAATTCCTTCCTACAGAAATAGACAGTGAAGTACTAACAGTAAGTCACCAGTAGAGTGGAAAATGATTCAGCAATTGCTGTGATTCACAAGCTAAAAATGTGTGTGTGATGGTGCTGCAGAAAAGACAACTCCCATTCTTGGATTCACTGGCAGGGATGTCATGTGCAAGACACCAGAAGTATTTAACATGCTCTGATCCATAATGATAAGGTCCCTGCTAGAGCATTACTCTATCCAGGGCTGATAGCCACACTTTAAAGAAAGATGTGACAAGCTGCAGAGAGAACGGAGGAGGAAAATGAGTATTATGACAGGAGAGACACAAAATATTATTTCTGCATAAATTCAAGGATTTGGCACTGTGGGGAAGACTAGGTTATAGGGGGGAAGAGAAGGCAGGAACCCATACAAGTCCCCCAGCTCATCAGGTTATAATGAGAAGAAAGGAGATCAACCTTCCTCTCTCTGCTAAGGGCGGTACACAATGTAATTGGCCTGATTTGCATCAGTGAGACGTATTTAAATCCTGGAGCCTTTTATGGGAGATTTTTGGGAACAGATTCAACAAAAAGGGAAGGCTAATACACCTTCAGAGCGACAGAAGGTGGACCCATGTCTTTTCTGTGGGGAGATGCTAGAAATGGCAAAAGTGTCTCAGAAACGATTGCTCACCTGAACATCCCCTGACTACAGAGAAGGAGAAAGAAATCCTCATTGGTGCAGGTGGCTGAGAAGCTCTTGAAGGAGGTGGCCAAAGGGCAGGCATGGAGGAGCCCTGATTATGTGGCCTTTCCCCGCAGGAGGCAGGCTTTTCCCAGGGCCCACTGCAACCACACTGTGGCACTGACTTGAGACTTGGAGGCTTGTGTTTCTGTGGCTGTTGATTGAACACAATATGCAAATGGTCTGCTCATTTTTTTCTTTTGCTGTGAAGGTGGAGTGATGGTAGTTTTATTATAGCGCAAGCGTTCTTTAGTAAGGTAGTTAATGAGCTGTCAAGATTTCTGTAATAAACTTCACTTTCAGAGTAGTAAGTAATAACTCACTGAAAGATGAAGCTTATTTTTAGTCATTGCTCAGAAATGTGTTTTACTAATTTTGAGAAATAAATCTCATCTTTTTCAAGAGCCTTATCACTCAGTAAAAACAGACTGTGAGACTTTTTCAGAGAAACTGGGTAGGTTTTTTTAATATGCATATAATTACTCCTTCTTATTTATAGTGAAAGTATGTGTGCCACGGAGTTGTAAAACTGTGGAGGAAATTGGGGGATTCTGGCTCATCAGTACCATTCTTTCTGCCACAAGCCATTCCTCTTTCCTCGTGTATGCTCCTCATGAGAAGACAACTCATCTGGCCACCAGTAAGTGAGAGCACAGAGCTCTGACCAGGACATGGTGGTGCTTTACAGCTGAGCACAGTTTCTTGTCTTGACATTTTCTGAATTAAAAAAATGTCAATTTTGATTTGCCACTCTCAATCCTTTCCTTTCCAACAAACATTGCCCACAGCTGTGCTCAAAGGGGGAGAGGAGATGAAATTATTTGTTGTAAATAATTTGTCTGAAAGCACATTTCCTTTTGCAAATGATGTGCACACAGTTTATAGTCCCTGACTTTATAACTCTTTAAAGTTTTACAGTGTGGATATACTTGAGATAATTTTTTTTCCCTAAGCTTTCTGCTGCCTTTCCAATTTTCATGTCTTATGGCTGGTCAGAGAAATCACTTGCTCATGTTTCTCGTCCATGAGCCGATCCAGGCTTTATGGTTAGGAAAATTCCCTCTCTCGGTTGCTGATTATGTTCAGATACCTTTCTAGTATTGCCGAAATATGTCCCCAAATAATAAAAGACCATTTTGAGGTAAGAGGCAAGAGCCTTTTTTGAATATTCACATAAGTTTCAACAGAGCTTTTAGATTCTGCACATCTCCTGCAAAACACAGAGTATCCTGCATTAGTGTTCATGAATAAGCAAATACAAACCAGTAAAATATGGCAACAAATCTGTGTTACATCCGTCAGCGTAGGAGCAGTGCCTCTCCCCAGTGCCTGTCTCCCAGCTCCCGCACTGGCAGACTGATGGCTGCATTGTTAACCTCGGCACCTTCCCTCCCAACTGATGGGGATCCTTATGGTTATCGCCTGCATTTTACTTATCACGAATGTAGCAGTATTTCTGCTGATTCTTCCACTTTCTTCCCTCCAGGAGAGTGACTGAGGGACTGAGGTGTTTTGCTCATGACCTCTGGTGGTAGAAGAGAGGCTCTACAACCCCCTTATTTGCCACAAAAACGATCATGAAAAAAAGCCGGTAGCCTTGTTTCTCGTGAATAATCAGGCTGTGACTTAACTGGGGAGGGGCACCGAATTTTTCTTAAGTACATCCTTACATGATACAGAGTTGATTGAATGAATGTTGTCACGCAGACAGTGCCATAGGCAGAGACAGGTTGGGGGACATAAGGAGCTGTAATTACTCGCTTCTCAAGTGCTCGCTCTCCAGGAGTGTCCTTGCTCCATGATGTTTTATTTTATGGCATCTCCTGAACTAAAATAATGTACAAAAAAATTGTACACTTTTTTTTAGCACTGAATATTTTTTTATGAAATTCAATTTATTTCTCTTTTCCCACACACTTTGCATCAGATATATTGTGATCCTGTTTGCACCCATACAAATCCGTAAGCAGAGCAAAATTCAGGCAGATTTTGGTTAACTAACCTGCAGAACTGCAGCAAAATATGTACATATAAACTATGCATTAGCTAAGTATATATAAATATTAACTGCATATTACTGAGGAGGAAGTTGTGGAAAATGCAAATCAAGTAACATACAAGCATTTGCATAAGAAAGGCAGTGCTGGGTACAGGCCAAGGTATCTGCAACCTAATCTTGTCTTCAGACAGCTGGCAGCTCAAAACAACTACCAAACCATTTTCCTCCTCTGTATCAGCCCCCCTGTTGCCCCCATCTCCTGCCCAGTCTATGGAGGTGGGTCATTGTGTCTCTGTTGTTCAGTAGATTAAGCTTCAAGCTTTATTTGAGAGAACAAAAAGGGACAGTTTTACTCCTGTTCAAGCTGCCCCCTCCCTGCGGGTCAGTTATCTAAAACTTTGCAGCAATGAAGTTGCTCATTGACAGAGAAAGGGACAAAGAAGAGCTCCATCTCCCTTCCAGTCCTTGCATGGAAAATCTCAGGGCAGGCTTTTTTTCTAGAATCAAACAACCCTCTCCTAAACCACAGAGTAAAAATGAGGTGCCATTTCCCAGACACTCAACAGTGCAGCAAAATCCTTCCCCTGCAAAGTTCAATGTGGAAGGATAAGAACTAATGACACTGAAGGAAGGGGATGAACTGCAGAAGTGTGGATTTCCCCTGCAGACATCTGCAAAGAAATTGGGTCACCTCAGTGAGTTTGAGAGCAGGGCTTCACCCTGCCAAAGCATTCAGCCTACTTTTAGCCCTGTGTACGTGTAGATCCCGTTAGTCTCTTCTTAGTTTTAAGCCCATTGACTTCACTGGAACCTTTCCTTTCTTAAATCTTCATGTGTCTCTGAGCTAGGTCAGCAAAGATGGCTATTTGAAACTCTCTCTGTATTAATGAGGCTAGATGATTTTGAAGCTGCCTTTTCAAAAGTTACTTGACAAATCTTTATCTTACATTATCTGTGCTCTGAGAAACACAACATCACTTTTAGTGCAATGTGGTATCAATGTGTTTCTTTCTGTGGCAGGCACAGGAAGAGACACACTTTCTTTGAAAAGTCGGGGAATATACAGTTTATTACAAGGCTAAGCAATTAAGTTTCATTTGGGAAGAGTTTCATAATAGACAGCAGACAAAGTCCTCTCAACAGATGAATATAAAGTCTCCATCACGTTTCAGGCATCTTGTTGAAGACAGTACAATTCAGAAGTCACTGTTGTGACATGTTGAAACATATGTGCCCAAGCTTCAGCACCCCTGTACTAAGTGCTGGGAACTCAGAGAAAGAAAGTAGCAGCCCAGACTCCTGCCAGACCAGTACATCCCACCTTGTGCACTTCTCACCTGGAAGTGCCTGCCTGTGGCCTTCCAGTGACCACAATAGAGGGGATGATGGGGATGAGATGTCTTATAGGTTCTTCAGTTACATGCATGAAGTTATGGAGCATGGAGCCAGACTGATGATTCTACAGTGGTTGCAGAGGAGGAAACGTTCTGGAGAGTTCAGAAATGAGCTCTGTTAAATGTGGGGTGGCGAGGAGGGGTGGTGGAGGATTTGAGAACTTGCCCAAGTGCACGCAGGCTGTCTGGGTGATAGCCAGGGATAAGTGCTTGGCTCCATTGCCCTTGTCCTTGCTCACTCAGAGAGGTGTGAAACAGGCAGGTGCAGTCTGACAGCTCTTTTCAGAATTGTCTGTGAGAGAAGAGGATGAAAAAAGCCATCAGAAGAGAAGAGATGCCTAGCCAAATGCCCATCTTTCTCTTGGCTAGCACTTAAAAAGCCAAGATATTCATGACGGAGGAAGTGTACTGTGTTTGTGTCAAA
Source organism: Neopelma chrysocephalum (assembly GCF_003984885.1). Classification (NCBI taxonomy): domain Eukaryota; kingdom Metazoa; phylum Chordata; class Aves; order Passeriformes; family Pipridae; genus Neopelma; species Neopelma chrysocephalum. The sequence goes on along the minus strand of NW_020897694.1, from coordinate 38,067,663 downwards.
CCTCTGAGATCTTCTACACCATCATTACCCCACCAAAGTTTTGTCCCAGGTGATTCTCAAAATTTGTATGTTTAAAGTATTGGCCATGGCTCTGCAATGAGATGGAAGGTAGTTCCTCCTTCCTCCTGGGTACACACCAGCATCCCATAAAATGTGGGAGCAGCGTTTGTCACCTCATCTCCAGGGGTACATTGCACGGTAGCCTGAGTGTGTTGCAACAATAATGGGAGCTATATTTGTACAATGGGAGCTATGTATATCTTGTCACCTGTGCAACCATGGCCATATGGTTTTGTAAGAGGAGAGTTAAAAAACTATACCCAAAGATGAACAGTATAGAGAAACAAAAGTGCAGGAAATCCTTTGACATTGCTGAGTTCAGATCTGACACCAGAAAAAAGTTATAGGTGTGAGGAAGGGAGAAGAGGAGAGGAGAAAAGCCCATTTTCCATCTTTGCGTACAATATGGGAGACATGGGAAAATGTTCAAACCCAAAGACAATCACCAAGAGTTATGTATTCACCAGACAAAAAGGAATGGAGCCAATTTTAGAAAGGAACAGCTGACATCCCTGTACCAGGATGAAGGCCATGAGGAGAGACAGAGACAGGCAGCAAGCTAAATTAGAAAACAAACTAACCGGCTGGTACGTGTGCGCAGGCCATGCTACAGCCCTCACAAGTCTAACACAATTTCAGCATGGGAAATATGAAAAAGGGCATGAGGGAGACAAGGGCAAAAAGACAAGGACAAAGAAAAGAAGGGGAGAGCAGTGTGCCTCTCCCAGCAGAAACCGGCTTTCCTCTTCTGTGTGTGCCTTTCCTATCTTAATGTACAAAGCTTGCGGCCAGTCGATTAGATCGCTCTCTCCCCCTTGCCATTTGTATGTCACGTCTCTGCTTATCTCGGATCTTCCCCAGGGCAGGGAGTATACCTTCATGTACACAGCCTAGCTGCACTGCAATGCAGAGGTTAAGAAAAATAGTAAAGCACTCACAGAGAGAAAACAGTATAGAGATTTTTTTTTTTGTGAACAATGGAAAAAAATAAATTATAGTGTCTGAACTTGTTACATTTAACTGCATACACATATTGAAAGTCTGCTGCCCTTTGTGCCTTTATTATTCCCATGCATCTATTTCCCTAACCTCACTTACCCCACACAGCTAAGTATGGTGCCCTTTTACTGGAAATAAGCTCTGCCCCTGTCACTGTTAAGAAGATCACTGTAATGCTTGCTGTAGGGGAAAGAGGGAGGAAAATCAGTGCCTGATGTGCTAGCAGACAGGAAAACTCAAGGGTCATAGGAAGCCACAAATCTGCCAGATATGATTAATTCAGTGGAGAGGGTAGAAGCCTACAAGTTTTTTCTGTTTTATTTATACTGTCAAATTTCTTTTTACTTGATGCAAGAGACAAGGGATTAGGAGTGATGTCTGAAAGGAGGGGTCCCAGGACACAGGAGACATTGGGATGCTGGGCTGTTGCAAGGCAGCATGGCAGTGATCAGGACCTATTTGAGTACGGGTGACACAGGCCTGCCTGACATGTTAAAATACTGTCCCATCTGTGACATGGCAGGTAGGTGATGTTAAATGTGGGCAGCCTTTGGCTGATAAGACAGGAGCCATCTGTGGTGCTACCTCCTCATCTCCAAAGTCATGGCTTTACCTCTGTCTTTGGAGCAGCACAGAGATAGTTGTGTGAGATGAGTGGAGTGAGATGACTGTGTGAGCAAGGGTGGAGAATTACTCCAAATGTTAATGAAGTTTCAAGAAGCAAATCTTAAAAATCCCACAGTCCAAGGGATTTCTCAGCAGCAGCAGCATTTTTTAAGAAGGAGAAACCTAAACATTTGGACCAAAATGATGTCTAGCTGCTTTCCCTCTTCTAGTAATGGATTAACCTCCATCACACCCTATGCACCACCGCTGCCACCTTGTCTTCTCACCCTGTCTTCCCTCCATTTCACAGCTTAAAAAATACAGTTATCGCCCTTTCACTATCAAGAACTCATGTAGTCCTGTTCTTGGTCTTTTGAACTTCCCTTCCTATGTCTTTGTCCTGATAAAGCCCTTGGTAGCCTTTCACTCTCTATTTTCCACTCTCGTGCTGCTGCCCTCACTTTTGTATCACTCCAGGCATGAAATAACCTCCAGAGAAAGGTTTTTACATTCTCATCCTCTCCTGTCAAAAAACTCACATCTGTCATAGACCTGACAAGTAGTGCAGTAATAGGGTAGCAATAATACATGAAATCTTCAAGATGTCCACGATGGACATACACACATACATACATATATACATATATATATACATATAAATGCAGGAGGGCTTTCAAGAGTTTGTAACCAAAAAGACACATGACATTCTTCTTCCTCATCCTCCTCCCTTTTCATCCATTTCCCCCAGGTTTTTCATTGCCTCTTCATTTTCTTGGTGAACTCTTTTAAACAGGACTCTTTTCATCACTGGAGAGTACTTAAAATGGAAATAATAACAGAGAAAAAAGCAAACAAGGAGGAGTTTCAAGATTTAAAATTTTTTCAATTTACAATCTCACAATTTTTACCTCATAAGCTTTATCTATACTTAATTCAAATTGGAAGAGGGACTGACCACAGCTTAGAAGTTAAGGGACAGGGCATGATTCATATCCAGGCAGCTAAAATCCATATTGTCTCCTTTTTTCTTTCAAAAAACCCAAGTGTGGCCATGTCCAGGCATGCTGGGGTGGTGCCTTCACATCCTAACCTCTGAGTTCCATCGAGGCACTGTGTAGAGGACTGCTGGTTGACTGACCAAACCTGTTTAGGGAAAACACTACTGATAAGCTGAGGAGTATATATGTAGAGGAACAGTGCTCCAACTCATGGCCTGGCTCTTTTAATTTATCTGTGCAAACATACTCATACTGCATCCATTCCATAGCAAATGGTTTTTCTTGTCCTTACTTTTTCTTGGTAAGTAACAGAGCATTTAGCTATGTAAAGAACGTGAGAGCCTACCATCCCACTCTGTCCAGCAGAACTTGCAGGAAGTGCTATATTGAGAAGTAGACCTGTGTAACATGAAATCCTGCTTGCACCTTCTCCAAATGGACTAAGATGATGGTCTCATGCACACAAGGCTGAAGTCCCCAAAAAACCCAACAGCAACGTCCTTTGAAGACAAACTCTGCCTGAGACACACCATTTGTCAACCCATGACTTGTATGTGTACAGACACAAACAGAAATGGGCACATTCTCAGAATGGTGTTCACACTGAAAGTAGCTGAAGTGACAGTGCCCATTCTTCTGCCCCTTCTTCCTCACATGCCTTCCTAAGCCTGGGTGCTGATCTGCCAATCTGCCTTGGCCAAAGGAGCTGTCAGAGGTGAGGTACTCAGAACTCTTACGCTTTTGCTTTCGAGAGCATGTAAACACGGTAACAGCAGTACTTTGCAATGGACAATCAGATTGCAAAGAATTTTGACAACCTTAACTATAAATAGCCAGAATGCTGGGCACACATTGAAGTAGAAAAATGAAAAGCTGGGAAGTGTTCTCTGATTAAGCATATCAAAACCTTGGATCCAAGCCTCTATGACTCTTTGTCTATGAACTATTTTATGTGGACTGGTTATGGTGCTTCTTTTCTCCTAATTCTATAACTGACAAATTCACCAGTCTTCAAAGCAGGAAAAACTGCTATGACAAGTTTGACCTCTTCCACTCTGCCCACCAGAGTTTCACCATACAAAACATGCCCAGGAGGTACTTCTGTGTTGCTATTTGTAGTTATCCATGAAAGGAAGATCTGGTGTGTCATTTCTTGCACAAAGTTTCATCTGGGATGGGAAGAATTTGGCATTTTGTATCTCTGTAATTTTGAGTGCTAACAACAAGTATACATGCATTTAGCTTTGATTTCTCAAAGACCGATTGTAAACCTTTGCCCTAGGAAGGAAAGAAGTATACCTGTGATATCAGATGCCTGCCACATCTATAGAAGGGATCAGCTGGATCTCACCAGTCTTGCATGTACACATTTCCTTCTGTTGAAAAAAAATAGTGGAAGGGGTAGGGTTAGTGGATTCCAGGGCAAAAATGAGGGCACATGATTTTGAGACCCTCTTACAAGACTTCCTTATGAAGACAAATCTAAAGCAACTTGGGCTTATGCAATATGTTACAGTGTAATTGAGGAGCCTGAAGTAGTGGGATTTTTGGAAAATTACCCTGTACAACTTATGTACCTTGATGAAACAAAGCTTCCCCATGCGATGTGGTGCCTAGGAAGGGAAGCCCAGGAGTCTGGGCTCAAAGCTTCCTCAGAGTGCCCCACGTCCCTCTGACTGGAGAACAGAAAGTAGGACCAGGTTATATGCTGCATCTGCTCTGCAGTTTGGGTGCAGCTCTTCCTATAACTTCTAGTTCATTCATTTATTACTTACCATGATTGATTTCTGCGGTTATTTGTTCAATGATGCAACAATAACATAATATAAGCCAGTTATTTGTCTGTTCTATACACTGTCTTATACGTAGGAAATGTCTTCACTTTTATGAAAGCTTAAGAGGCATGGAGCATCGTTTATTAAAGTGGGAAGAAAAATAATGTTAGATTGGATGTGGAATGTGTCTGGGAAAAAAAGACAGAGTTCTCCATTTATGAAAATTGAAGTCCTGAAATTGATATTACTCAATCTGAATATGCCCATCTGAATAACTAAGCAGTAATGACCATGGTACAGGCTATTGCAAGCAATTAATGATCAGCTCTAAGGGTTGATGGCCTGTGAGGAAGTTAAGGGACATTAACCTCTGCTGGCTATTAGTCTTTCAGCTATTGCCAAGTGCTGACTCTGTGGCAGATTCCTCTCATTTTTAAAATATAGACCTTAAAATTTACACTAAAAGCATCCACAGTGTAATGAATGTAAGTGAGCAAGACATCTCTGCAAAAATAGCAGGCAATGAGGTCAGTGCTCTGGTGGCCCAAGACCTCTTCAGGATGTCTTGGCTTCTGCTTGAGTCTGGATGGCCAATGACAGAAGGGCAAGGAGACACCTTTGCATGCTTCCAGTTCTCCTGGATTCATGGGTATCCACTCTCTGGGGACTGCTTTATGCACACCCACCAGCATGAAGTGTCCTAAGAAGAAACTGGAGTGGGGATATTGCATGTTTTCCTTTACCTGTGCATGAGTTTCAGCCTTCTAAGAAAGAAAGAGAGAAACAATAGGAGGATGGAAGATACTTGGGAGGTTTGTATATATGTGTGCATATGTATTTATACCTGTATATACAAATATGAAAGAGTGGACCTGATACCAAAAAAGTGAAGTGTTTAAATATTTTTTGGTCAAGAGTACTTGTAAAGGATATTTATTTTGGCATTTCTTTCAATAAGAGGTGATTAACAGAAATCACCTGATCTGCCTTTCTCCCAGTCTTTTGCAGCCCTTAGGCTGGTCACAGAGGTTATAGACAGACAGTGCTTCACAATACATTTGAATAGTTTTGTCTCCAGCACCATTTCAAACTGCAGCCCCAGATGTTAGACAGAGACTAACTACACAACTTTGTAGCACAAACAATCGTAAAAGGCTTCAGAACCCCCAAATCTTCAGCAATCAGTCTAAGGTAAGTAAACAATAAAGACTGAGAAGAAGGAACAATAATAATAATTGGTTTTATTTCAATGGCAGAAAATACTTTTTTCACTTTCTTATTCTTGTTTGTCCTACGGTAAAGAGGGAAATCAGGGTTGTTTTACAATGAAGTTATATTAAACAGGATTTACCAAGTAACATTGTTACTGTAATTTTGCTTCAGACAAAACCAGTCTAATTCACATGAGATGGTTTTATTGCTTATCCCATTGGGACACATAAAAACACTGGAGAGAATCAGGAGAGCAAAAATTGTAGGAAAATGCACCTAAACAGCATCTACTGCTTCTATGGAAGATGGAAGAGTTTATTTATTTTGTTATATATTACTACATTATATTGTTATATATTACTATATCCTCAGGCCCAGGATATAATTGCTTTTTCATTGTAAAGAAGAGAAAAACTGATGCCATCAAACCTAGTCTACTGCTGAAGCAGTGGTCACAAATTGAAAATACACCTTTTGCTGTAGCCCATATTCTAAAGCTGCGTCCAGATTTCACTCCAAATTGGTCTATCAGCTGTAAATCCATGGTCTACTGACAGATTCTTCTGTAGTACTGTCCTGTTTTTGTTTTTTTCCCAGCACTGTCAATAAAAAAAAGAGAAAAAAAAAGAAGAAAAGAGAAAAAGATGAAAGGGGAAGGGGAAGGGGAAGGGGAAGGGGAAGGGG